>NW_027018245.1:0-52659 GCF_032854445.1 Liolophura sinensis | reverse complement strand
CAAATGGTGTGATTTTTCTACACGTAGATAAAGACATTGAGATTGTCTTGCACTTAGAAGTAAGACAATTGCTGGGTGAGTTAAATGGGCTTGGCCCAAACATTTGACGTCTTCTGGGCTACCGAAGGGCACATAACTTATAGTCAAAAGTTGAATATAGTAATGACCAGTCGCGATTGTACAGAGTACAGCTTAGCCGATTTCAATTAACAAAAAGACCAGGTAAAAATGCAAAAGTGGAAAAACTGTTCCAGTGGTGCTGGTAAGAGGCTAATCCGACGTATTTTGTGACGAGAAATCGAATGGTGCAAACCGCGTTGCTCTCCGAACAATACTTTTGGCTGTAGTGACAATTGAATGATCATTTATGTCATAATCACGTGCCCAGCAACGGCTCTTGCTCCATGGAAACCAGGGATATTTGCCAATTTTTCAACAGCTGCCGATACCTGGCTTAATTCCGCATACTTTTGGCACCTTACTGAAGTGGGTCAGTGTTCAGTTGTACTTTTTACAGCAGACTGTATCAAGTACCTTGTGTTTTTTCACGTACAAATGGTGTGGTTTTTCTACACGTAGATAAAGACATTGAGATTGTCTTGGACTTAGAAGTAAGACAATTGCTGGGTGAGTTAAATGGGCTTGGCCTAAAGATTTCAAGTCTTCTGGGCTACCGAAGGGCACATAACTTATAGTCAAAAGTTGAATATAGTAATGACCAGTCGCGATTGTACAGAGTACAGTGTAGCCGGTTTCAATTAACCAAAAGACCAGGCAAAATGCAAAAGTGGAAGAACTGTTCCAGTGCTACTAGTAAGAGGCTAATCCGACGTATTTTGTGACGAGAAATCGAATGGTGCAATCCGCGTTGCTCTCCGACCAATACTTTTGGCTGTAGCGACAATTGAATGATCATTGATGTCATAATCACGTGCCCAGCAACGGCTCTTACTCCATAAAAACCAAAGAAATTTGCAATTTTTCAACAGCTGCCGATACCTAGCTCATTCCGCATCTTTTGGCACCTTATTCATGTGGGTCTGTGGTCAGTTGTACTTTTTACAGCAGACTGTATCAAGTACCTTGTGTTTTTTATGTACAAATGGTGTGATTTTTCTACACGTAGATAAAGACATTGAGATTATCTTGCACTTAGAAGTAAGACAATTGCTGGGTGAGTTAAATGGGCTTGGCCCAAACATTTGACGTCTTCTGGGCTACCGAAGGGCACATAACTTATAGTCAAAAGTTGAATATAGTAATGACCAGTCGCGATTGTACAGAGTACAGTGTAGCCAATTTCAATTAACAAAAAGACCAGGTAAAAATGCAAAAGTGGAAAAACTGTTCCAGTGGTGCTGGTAAGAGGCTAATCCGACGTATTTTGTGACGAGAAATCGAATGGTGCAAACCGCGTTGCTCTCCGAACAATACTTTTGGCTGTAGTGACAATTGAATGATCATTTATGTCATAATCACGTGCCCAGCAACGGCTCTTACTCCATGGAAACCAGGGAAATTTGCAATTTTTTCAACAACTGCCGATGCCTGGCTCAATTCCGCATCTTTTGGCACCTTACTAAAGTGGGTCAGTGTTCAGTTGTACTTTTTACAGCAGACTGTATCAAGTACCTTGTGTTTTTTACGTACAAATGGTGTGGTTTTTCTACACGTAGATAAAGACATTGAGATTGTCTTGGACTTAGAAGTAAGACAATTGCTGGGTGAGTTAAATGGGCTTGGCCCAAAGATTTCAGGTTTTCTGGGTTACCGAAGGGCACATAACATATAGTCAAAAGTTTCATATAGTAATGACCAGTCGCGATTGTACAGAGTACAGTGTAGCCGGTTTCAATTAACAAAAAGACCAGGCAAAAATGCAAAAGTGGAAAAACTGTTCCAGTGCTGCTGGTAAGAGACTAATCCGACGTATTTTGTGACGAGAAATCGAATGGTGCAAACCACGTTGCTCTCCCACCAATACTTTTGGCTGTAGCGACAATTGAATGATCATTGATGTCATAATCACGTGCCCAGCAACGGCTCTTACTCCATGGAAACCAGGGTTATTTGCAATTTTTTAACAGCTGCCGATGCCTGGCCCAATTCCTCATCTTTTGGCACCTTATAAATGTGGGTCAGTGTTTAGTTGTACTTTTTACAGCAGACTGTATCAAGTACCTTGTGTTTTTATGTCAAATGGTGTGGATTTTCTACACGTAGAAAAAGACATTGAGATTGTCTTGCACTTAGAAGTAAGGCAATTGCTGGGTGAGTTAAATGGGCTTAGCCCAAAGATTTCAGGTCTTCTGGGCTACCGAAGGGCACATAACTTATAGTCAAAAGTTGAATATAGTAATGACCAGTCGCGATTGTACAGAGTACAGCTTAGCCGATTTCAATTAACAAAAAGACCAGGCAAAAATGCAAAAGTGGAAAAACTGTTCCAGTGCTGCTGGTAAGAGGCTAATCCGACGTATTTTGTGACGAGAAATCGAATGGTGCAATCCGCGTTGCTCTCCGACCAATACTTTTGGCTGTAGCGACAATTGAATGATCATTGATGTCATAATCACGTGCCCAGCAACGGCTCTTACTCCATGAAAACCAAAGAAATTTGCAATTTTTCAACAGCTGCCGATACCTAGCTCAATTCCGCATCTTTTGGCACCTTATTCATGTGGGTCTGTGGTCAGTTGTACTTTTTACAGCAGACTGTATCAAGTACCTTGTGTTTTTTATGTACAAATGGTGTGATTTTTCTACACGTAGATAAAGACATTGAGATTATCTTGCACTTAGAAGTAAGACAATTGCTGGGTGAGTTAAATGGGCTTGGCCCAAACATTTGACGTCTTCTGGGCTACCGAAGGGCACATAACTTATAGTCAAAAGTTGAATATAGTAATGACCAGTCGCGATGGTACATAGTACAGTGTAGCCGATTTCAATTAACAAAAAGACCAGGCAAAAATGCAAAAGTGGAAAAATTGTTCCAGTGCTGCTGGTATGAGGCTAATCCGACGTATTTTGTGACGAGAAATCGAATGGTGCAAACCGCGTTGAACTCCGACCAATACTTTTGGCTGTAGTGACAATTTAATGAGCATTTATGTAATAATCACGTGCTCAGCAACGGCTCTTACTCCATGGAAACCAAGGAAATTTGCAATTTTTCAACAGCTGCCGATACCTGGCTCAATTCCGCATCTTTTGGCACCTTATTCATTTGGGTCTGTGGTCAGTTGTACTTTTTACAGCAGACTGTATCAAGTACCTTGTGTTTTTCATGTACAAATGGTGTGGTTTTTCTACACGTAGATAAAGACATTGAGATTGTCTTGCACTTAGAAGTAAGGCAATTGCTGGGTGAGTTAAATGGGCTTAGCCCAAAGATTTCAGGTCTTCTGGGCTACCGAAGGGCACATAACTTATAGTCAAAAGTTGAATATAGTAATGACCAGTCGCGATTGTACAGAGTACAGCTTAGCCGATTTCAATTAACAAAAAGACCAGGCAAAAAATGCAAAAGTGGAAAAACTGTTCCAGTGCTGCTGGTAAGAGGCTAATCCGACGTATTTTGTGACGAGAAATCGAATGGTGCAATCCGCGTTGCTCTCCGACCAATACTTTTGGCTGTAGCGACAATTGAATGATCATTAATGTCATAATCACGTGCCCAGCAACGGCTCTTACTCCATGGAAACCAAGGAAATTTGCAATTTTTCAACAGCTGCCGATACCTGGCTCAATTCCGCATCTTTTGGCACCTTATTCATGTGGGTCTGTGGTCAGTTGTACTTTTTACAGCAGACTGTATCAAGTACCTTGTGTTTTTTATGTACAAATGGTGTGATTTTTCTACACGTAGATAAAGACATTGAGATTATCTTGCACTTAGAAGTAAGACAATTGCTGGGTGAGTTAAATGGGCTTGGCCCAAACATTTGACGTCTTCTGGGCTACCGAAGGGCACATAACTTATAGTCAAAAGTTGAATATAGTAATGACCAGTCGCGATTGTACAGAGTACAGTGTAGCCGATTTCAATTAACAAAAAGACCAGGTAAAAATGCAAAAGTGGAAAAACTGTTCCAGTGGTGCTGGTAAGAGGCTAATCCGACGTATTTTGTGACGAGAAATCGAATGGTGCAAACCGCGTTGCTCTCCAAACAATACTTTTGGCTGTAGTGACAATTGAATGATCATTTATGTCATAATCACGTGCCCAGCAACGGCTCTTGCTCCATGGAAACCAGGGATATTTGCAATTTTTCAACAGCTGCCGATACCTGGCTGAATTCCGCATACTTTTGGCACCTTACTGAAGTGGGTCAGTGTTCAGTTGTACTTTTTACAGCAGACTGTATCAAGTACCTTGTGTTTTTCACGTACAAATGGTGTGGTTTTTCTACACGTAGATAAAGACATTGAGATTGTCTTGGACTTAGAAGTAAGACAATTGCTGGGTGAGTTAAATGGGCTTGGCCCAAAGATTTCAAGTCTTCTGGGCTACCGAAGGGCACATAACTTATAGTCAAAAGTTGAATATAGTAATGACCAGTCGCGATTGTACAGAGTACAGTGTAGCCGGTTTCAATTAACCAAAAGACCAGGCAAAATGCAAAAGTGGAAGAACTGTTCCAGTGCTACTAGTAAGAGGCTAATCCGACGTATTTTGTGACGAGAAATCGAATGGTGCAATCCGCGTTGCTCTCCGACCAATACTTTTGGCTGTAGCGACAATTGAATAATCATTTATGTCATAATCACGTGCGTAGCAACGGCTCTTACTCCATGGAAACCAGGGAAATTTGCAATTTTTCAACAACTGCCGATGCCTGGCTCAATTCCGCATCTTTTGGCACCTTACTGAAGTGGGTCAGTGTTCAGTTGTACTTTTTACAGCAGACTGTATCAAGTACCTCGTGTTTTTCACGTACAAATGGTGTGGTTTTTCTACACGTAGATAAAGACATTGAGATTGTCTTGGACTTAGAAGTAAGACAATTGCTGGGTGAGTTAAATGGGCTTGGCCCAAAGATTTCAGGTCTTCTGGGCTACCGAAGGGCACATAACTTATAGTCAAAAGTTGAATATAGTAATGACCAGTCGCGATTGTACAGAGTACAGTGTTGCCGGTTTCAATTTACAAAAAGACCAGGCAAAATGCAAAAGTGGAAGAACTGTTCCAGTGCTACTAGTAAGAGGCTAATCCGACGTATTTTGTGACGAGAAATCGAATGGTGCAATCCGCGTTGCTCTCCGACCAATACTTTTGGCTGTAGCGACAATTGATTAATCATTTATGTCATAATCACGTGCGTAGCAACGGCTCTTACTCCATGGAAACCAGGGAAATTTGCAATTTTGCAACAGCTGCCGATGCCTGGCTCAATTCCGCATCTTTTGGCATCTTACTGAAGTGGGTCAGTGTTTAGTTGTACTTTTTACAGCAGACTGTATCAAGTACCTTGTGTTTTTCACGTACAAATGGTGTGGTTTTTCTACACGTAGATAAAGACATTGAGATTGTCTTGCACTTAGAAGTAAGGCAATTGCTTGGTGAGTTAAATGGGCTTAGCCCAAAGATTTCAGTTCTTCTGGGCTACCGAAGGGCACATAACTTATAGTCAAAAGTTGAATATAGTAATGACCAGTCGCGATTGTACAGAGTACAGTGTAGCCAATTTCAATTAACAAAAAGACCAGGCAAAATGCAAAAGTCGAAAAACTGTTCCAGTGCTGCTGGTAAGAGGCTAATCCGACGTATTTTGTCACGAGAAATCGAATGGTGCAAACCGCGTTGCTCTCCGACCAATACTTTTCGCTGTAGCGACAATTGAATGATCATTGATGTCATAGTCACGTGCCCAGCAACGGCTCTTACTCCATGGAAACCAGGGAAATTTGCAATTTTTCAACAACTGCCGATGCCTGGCTCAACTCCGCATCTTTTGGCACCTTACTGAAGTGGGTCAGTGTTCAGTTGTACTTTTTACAGCAGACTGTATCAAGTACCTTGTGTTTTTCACGTACAAATGGTGTGGTTTTTCTACACGTAGATAAAGACATTAAGATTGTCTTGCACTTAGAAGTAAGGCAATTGCTGGGTGAGTTAAATGGGCTGAGCCCAAAGATTTGACGTCTTCTGGGCTACCGAAGGGCGCATAACTTATAGTCAAAAGTTGAATATAGTAATGACCAGTCGCAATTGTACAGAGTACAGTGTAGCCGATTTCAATTAACAAAAAGACCAAACAAAACTGCAAAATTGAAAAATTGTTCTGGTGCTGCTGGTGAGGGGCTAATACGACGTATTTTGTGACGAGAAATCGAATGGTGCAAACCGCGTTGCTCTGCGACCAATACTTTTGGCTGTAGTGACAATTGAATGATCATTTATGTAATAATCACGTGCCCAGCAACGGCTCTTACTCCATGGAAACCAGGGAAATTTGTAATTTTTCAACAGCTGCCGATACCTGGCTCAATTCCGCATCTTTTGGCACCTTATTCATGTTGGTCTTTGGTCAGTTGTACTTTTTACAGCAGACTGTATCAAGTACCTTGTGTTTTTTATGTACAAATGGTGTGGTTTTTCTACACGTAGATAAAGACATTGACATTTTCTTCGACTTAGAAGTAAGGCAATTGCTTGGTGAGTTAAATGGGCTTAGCCCAAAGATTTGACGTCTTCTGGGCTACCGAAGGGCACATAACATATAGTCGAAAGTTGAATATAGTAATGACCAGTCGCCATTGTACAGAGTACAGTGTAGCCGGTTTCAATTAACAAAAAGACCAGGTAAAAATGCAAAAGTGGAAAAACTGTTCCAGTGCTGCTGTTAAGAGGCTAATCCGACGTATTTTGTCACGAGAAATCGAATGGTGCAAACCGCGTTGCTCTCCGACCAATACTTTTGGCTGTAGCGACAATTCAATGATCATTGATGTCATAATCACGTGCCCAGCAACGGCTCTTACTCCATGCAAACCAGGGAAATTTGCAATTTTTCAACAACTGCCGATGCCTGGCTCAATTCCGCATCTTTTGGCACCTTACTGAAGTGGGTCAGTGTTCAGTTGTACTTTTTACAGCAGACTGTATCAAGTACCTTGTGTTTTTTATGTACAAATGGTGTGGTTTTTCTACACGTAGATAAAGACATTGAGATTGTCTTGGACTTAGAAGTAAGACAATTGCTGGGTGAGTTAAATGGGCTTAGCCCAAAGATTTCAGGTCTTCTGGGCTACCGAAGGGCGCATAACTTATAGTCAAAAGTTGAATATAGTAATGACCAGTCGCGATTGTACAGAGTACAGTGTAGCCGGTTTCAATTAACAAAAAGACCAGGCAAAATGCAAAAGTGGAAGAACTGTTCCAGTGCTACTAGTAAGAGGCTAATCCGACGTATTTTGTGACGAGAAATCGAATGGTGCAATCCGCGTTGCTCTCCGACCAATACTTTTGGCTGTAGCGACAATTGAATAATCATTTATGTAATAATCACGTGCCCAGCAACGGCTCTTACTTCATGGAAACCAGGGAAATTTGTAATTTTTCAACAGCTGCCGATACCTGGCCCAATTCCGCATCTTTTGGCACCTTATTCATGTTGGTCTTTGGTCAGTTGTACTTTTTACAGCAGACTGTATCAAGTACCTTGTGTTTTTTTATGTACAAATGGTGTGGTTTTTCTACACGTAGATAAAGACATTGACATTTTCTTCGACTTAGAAGTAAGGCAATTGCTGGGTGAGTTAAATGGGCTTAGCCCAAAGATTTGACGTCTTCTGGGCTACCGAAGGGCACATAACATATAGTCGAAAGTTGAATATAGTAATGACCAGTCGCCATTGTACAGAGTACAGTGTAGCCGGTTTCAATTAACAAAAAGACCAGGCAAAAATGCAAAAGTGGAAAAACGGTTCCAGTGCTGCTGTTAAGAGGCTAATCCTACGTATTTTGTGACGAGAAATCGAATGGTGCAAACCGCGTTGCTCTCCGACCAATACTTTTCGCTGTAGCGACAATTGAATGATCATTGATGTCATAATCACGTGCCCAGCAACGGCTCTTACTCCATGGAAACCAGGGAAATTTGCAATTTTTCAACAACTGCCGATGCCTGGCTCAACTCCGCATCTTTTGGCACCTTACTGAAGTGGGTCAGTGTTCAGTTGTACTTTTTACAGCAGACTGTATCAAGTACCTTGTGTTTTTCACGTACAAATGGTGTGGTTTTTCTACACGTAGATAAAGACATTAAGATTGTCTTGCACTTAGAAGTAAGGCAATTGCTGGGTGAGTTAAATGGGCTGAGCCCAAAGATTTGACGTCTTCTGGGCTACCGAAGGGCGCATAACTTATAGTCAAAAGTTGAATATAGTAATGACCAGTCGCAATTGTACAGAGTACAGTGTAGCCGATTTCAATTAACAAAAAGACCAAACAAAACTGCAAAATTGAAAAATTGTTCTGGTGCTGCTGGTGAGGGGCTAATACGACGTATTTTGTGACGAGAAATCGAATGGTGCAAACCGCGTTGCTCTGCGACCAATACTTTTGGCTGTAGTGACAATTGAATGATCATTTATGTAATAATCACGTGCCCAGCAACGGCTCTTACTCCATGGAAACCAGGGAAATTTGTAATTTTTCAACAGCTGCCGATACCTGGCTCAATTCCGCATCTTTTGGCACCTTATTCATGTTGGTCTTTGGTCAGTTGTACTTTTTACAGCAGACTGTATCAAGTACCTTGTGTTTTTTATGTACAAATGGTGTGGTTTTTCTACACGTAGATAAAGACATTGACATTTTCTTCGACTTAGAAGTAAGGCAATTGCTTGGTGAGTTAAATGGGCTTAGCCCAAAGATTTGACGTCTTCTGGGCTACCGAAGGGCACATAACATATAGTCGAAAGTTGAATATAGTAATGACCAGTCGCCATTGTACAGAGTACAGTGTAGCCGGTTTCAATTAACAAAAAGACCAGGTAAAAATGCAAAAGTGGAAAAACTGTTCCAGTGCTGCTGTTAAGAGGCTAATCCGACGTATTTTGTCACGAGAAATCGAATGGTGCAAACCGCGTTGCTCTCCGACCAATACTTTTGGCTGTAGCGACAATTCAATGATCATTGATGTCATAATCACGTGCCCAGCAACGGCTCTTACTCCATGCAAACCAGGGAAATTTGCTTTTAACAGCTGCCGAGGCCTGGCCCAATTCCGCATCTTTTGGCACCTTATAAATGTGGGTCAGTGTTTAGTTGTACTTTTTACAGCAGACTGTATCAAGTACCTTGTGTTTTATATGTACAAATGGTGTGGTTTTTCTACACGTAGATAAAGACATTGAGATTGTCTTGGACTTAGAAGTAAGGCAATTGCTGGGTGAGTTAAATGGGCTTGGCCCAAACATTTGACGTCTTCTGGGCTACCGAAGGGCACATAACATATAGTCAAAAGTTGAATATAGTAATGACCAGTCGCGATGGTACATAGTACAGTGTAGCCGATTTCAATTAACAAAAAGACCAGGCAAAAATGCAAAAGTGGAAAAATTGTTCCAGTGCTGCTGGTATGAGGCTAATCCGACGTATTTTGTGACGAGAAATCGAATGGTGCAAACCGCGTTGAACTCCGACCAATACTTTTGGCTGTAGTGACAATTTAATGAGCATTTATGTAATAATCACGTGCTCAGCAACGGCTCTTACTCCATGGAAACCAAGGAAATTTGCAATTTTTCAACAGCTGCCGATACCTGGCTCAATTCCGCATCTTTTGGCACCTTATTCATTTGGGTCTGTGGTCAGTTGTACTTTTTACAGCAGACTGTATCAAGTACCTTGTGTTTTTCATGTACAAATGGTGTGGTTTTTCTACACGTAGATAAAGACATTGAGATTGTCTTGCACTTAGAAGTAAGGCAATTGCTGGGTGAGTTAAATGGGCTTAGCCCAAAGATTTCAGGTCTTCTGGGCTACCAAAGGGCACATAACTTATAGCCAAAAGTTGAATATAGTAATGACCAGTCGCGATTGTACAGAGTACAGTGTAGCCGATTTCAATTAACAAAAAGACCAGGCAAAAATGCAAAAGTGGAAAAACTGTTCCAGTGCTGCTGGTAAGAGGCTAATCCGACGTATTTTGTCACGAGAAATCGAATGGTGCAAACCGCGTTGCTCTCCGACCAATACTTTTGGCTCTAGCGACAATTGAATGATCATTGATGTCATAATCACGTGCCCAGCAACGGCTCTTACTCCATGGAAACCAGGGAAACTTGCAATTTTTCAACAACTGCCGATGCCTGGCTCAATTCCGCATCTTTTGGCACCTTACTGAAGTGGGTCAGTGTTCAGTTGTACTTTTTACAGCAGACTGTATCAAGTACCTTGTGTTTTTTATGTACAAATGGTGTGGTTTTTCTACACGTAGATAAAGACATTGAGATTGTCTTGGACTTAGAAGTAAGACAATTGCTGGGTGAGTTAAATGGGCTTGGCCCAAAGATTTCAGGTTTTCTGGGCTACCGAAGGGCACATAACATATAGTCAAAAGTTGAATATAGTAATGACCAGTCGCGATTGTACAGAGTACAGTGTAGCCGGTTTCAATTAACAAAAAGACCAGGCAAAAATGCAAAAGTGGAAAAACTGTTCCAGTGCTGCTGGTAAGAGACTAATCCGACGTATTTTGTGACGAGAAATCGAATGGTGCAAACCGCGTTGCTCTCCGACCAATACTTTTGGCTGTAGCGACAATTCAATGATCATTGATGTCATAATCACGTGCCCAGCAACGGCCCTTACTCCATGGAAACCAGGGAAATTTGCAATTTTTAACAGCTGCCGATGCCTGGCCCAATTCCGCATCTTTTGGCACCTTATAAATGTGGGTCAGTGTTTAGTTGTACTTTTTACAGCAGACTGTATCAAGTACCTTGTGTTTTTCACGTACAAATGGTGTGGTTTTTCTACACGTAGATAAAGACATTGAGATTGTCTTGGACTTAGAAGTAAGACAATTGCTGGGTGAGTTAAATGGGCTTGGCCCAAAGATTTCAGGTCTTCTGGGCTACCGAAGGGCACATAACTTATAGTCAAAAGTTGAATATAGTAATGACCAGTCGCGATTGTACAGAGTACAGTGTAGCCGATTTCAATTAACAAAAAGACCAAACAAAACTGCAAAATTGAAAAAATTGTTCTAGTGCTGCTGGTAAGGGGCTAATCCGACGTATTTTGTGACGAGAAATCGAATGGTGCAATCCGCGTTGCTCTCCGACCAATACTTTTGGCTGTAGTGACAATTGAATGATCATTTATGTCATAATCACGTGCCCAGCAACGGCTCTTACTCCATGGAAACCAGGGAAATTTGTAATTTTTCAACAGCTGCCGATACCTGGCTCAATTCCGCATCTTTTGGCACCTTATTCATGTTGGTCTGTGGTCAGTTGTACTTTTTACAGCAGACTGTATCAAGTACCTTGTGTTTTTTATGTACAAATGGTGTGGTTTTTCTACACGTAGATAAAGACATTGACATTTTCTTCGACTTAGAAGTAAGGCAATTGCTGGGTGAGTTAAATGGGCTTAGCCCAAAGATTTGACGTCTTCTGGGCTACCGAAGGGCACATAACATATAGTCGAAAGTTGAATATAGTAATGACCAGTCGCCATTGTACAGAGTACAGTGTAGCCGGTTTCAATTAACAAAAAGACCAGGCAAAAATGCAAAAGTGGAAAAACTGTTCCAGTGCTGCTGTTAAGAGGCTAATCCTACGTATTTTGTGACGACAAATCGAATGGTGCAAACCGCGTTGCTCTCCGACCAATACTTTTGGCTGTAGTGACAATTCAATGATCATTTATGTCATAATCACGTGCCCAGCAACGGCTCTTACTCCATGGAAACCAGGGAAATTTGCAATTTTTTAACAGCTTAAGATGCCTGGCCCAATTCCGCATCTTTTGGCACCTTATAAATGTGGGTCAGTGTTTAGTTGTACTTTTTACAGCAGACTGTATCAAGTACCTTGTGTGTTTTATGTACAAATGGTGTGGTTTTTCTACACGTAGATAAAGACATTGAGATTGTCTTGGACTTAGAAGTAAGACAATTGCTGGGTAAGTTAAATGGGCTTAGCCCAAAGATTTCAGGTCTTCTGGGCTACCGAAGGGCACATCACTCATAGTCAAAAGTTGAATATAGTAATGACCAGTCGCGATTGTACAGAGTACAGTGTAGCCGGTTTCAATTAACAAAAAGACCTGGCAAAAATGCAAAAGTGGAAAAACTGTTCCAGTGCTACTAGTAAGAGGCTAATCCGACGTATTTTGTGACGAGAAATCGAATGGTGCAATCCGCGTTGCTCTCCGACCAATACTTTTGGCTGTAGCGACAATTCAATGATCATTGATGTCATAATCACGTGCCCAGCAACGCGTCTTACTCTATGGAAACCAGGGATATTTGCAAATTTTTAACAGCTGCCGAGGCCTGGCCCAATTCCGCATCTTTTGGCACCTTATAAATGTGGGTCAGTGTTTAGTTGTACTTTTTACAGCAGACTGTATCAAGTACCTTGTGTTTTATATGTACAAATGGTGTGGTTTTTCTACACGTAGATAAAGACATTGAGATTGTCTTGGACTTAGAAGTAAGGCAATTGCTGGGTGAGTTAAATGGGCTTGGCCCAAACATTTGACGTCTTCTGGGCTACCGAAGGGCACATAACATATAGTCAAAAGTTGAATATAGTAATGACCAGTCGCGATGGTACATAGTACAGTGTAGCCGATTTCAATTAACAAAAACACCAGGCAAAAATGCAAAAGTGGAAAAATTGTTCCAGTGCTGCTGGTAAGAGGCTAATCCGACGTATTTTGTGACGAGAAATCGAATGGTGCAAACCGCGTTGAACTCCGACCAATACTTTTGGCTGTAGTGACAATTTAATGAGCATTTATGTAATAATCACGTGCTCAGCAACGGCTCTTACTCCATGGAAACCAAGGAAATTTGCAATTTTTCAACAGCTGCCGATACCTGGCTCAATTCCGCATCTTTTGGCACCTTATTCATTTGGGTCTGTGGTCAGTTGTACTTTTTACAGCAGACTGTATCAAGTACCTTGTGTTTTTCATGTACAAATGGTGTGGTTTTTCTACACGTAGATAAAGACATTGAGATTGTCTTGCACTTAGAAGTAAGGCAATTGCTGGGTGAGTTAAATGGGCTTAGCCCAAAGATTTCAGGTCTTCTGGGCTACCAAAGGGCACATAACTTATAGCCAAAAGTTGAATATAGTAATGACCAGTCGCGATTGTACAGAGTACAGTGTAGCCGATTTCAATTAACAAAAAGACCAGGCAAAAATGCAAAAGTGGAAAAACTGTTCCAGTGCTGCTGGTAAGAGGCTAATCCGACGTATTTTGTCACGAGAAATTGAATGGTGCAAACCGCGTTGCTCTCCGACCAATACTTTTGGCTCTAGCGACAATTGAATGATCATTGATGTCATAATCACGTGCCCAGCAACGGCTCTTACTCCATGGAAACCAGGGAAATTTGCAATTTTTCAACAACTGCCGATGCCTGGCTCAATTCCGCATCTTTTGGCACCTTACTGAAGTGGGTCAGTGTTCAGTTGTACTTTTTACAGCAGACTGTATCAAGTACCTTGTGTTTTTTATGTACAAATGGTGTGGTTTTTCTACACGTAGATAAAGACATTGAGATTGTCTTGGACTTAGAAGTAAGACAATTGCTGGGTGAGTTAAATGGGCTTGGCCCAAAGATTTCAGGTTTTCTGGGCTACCGAAGGGCACATAACATATAGTCAAAAGTTTCATATAGTAATGACCAGTCGCGATTGTACAGAGTACAGTGTAGCCGGTTTCAATTAACAAAAAGACCAGGCAAAAATGCAAAAGTGGAAAAACTGTTCCAGTGCTGCTGGTAAGAGACTAATCCGACGTATTTTGTGACGAGAAATCGAATGGTGCAAACCGCGTTGCTCTCCGACCAATACTTTTGGCTGTAGCGACAATTGAATGATCATTGATGTCATAATCACGTGCCCAGCAACGGCTCTTACTCCATGGAAACCAGGGATATTTGCAATTCTTTAATAGCTGCCGATGCCTGGCCCAATTCCTCATCTTTTGGCACCTTATAAATGTGGGTCAGTGTTTAGTTGTACTTTTTACAGCAGACTGTATCAAGTACCTTGTGTTTTTATGTACAAATGGTGTGGATTTTCTACACGTAGAAAAAGACATTGAGATTGTCTTGCACTTAGAAGTAAGGCAATTGCTGGGTGAGTTAAATGGGCTTAGCCCAAAGATTTCAGGTCTTCTGGGCTACCGAAGGGCACATAACTTATAGTCAAAAGTTGAATATAGTAATGACCAGTCGCGATTGTACAGAGTACAGCTTAGCCGATTTCAATTAACAAAAAGACCAGGCAAAAATGCAAAAGTGGAAAAACTGTTCCAGTGCTGCTGGTAAGAGGCTAATCCGACGTATTTTGTGACGAGAAATCGAATGGTGCAATCCGCGTTGCTCTCCGACCAATACTTTTGGCTGTAGCGACAATTGAATGATCATTGATGTCATAATCACGTGCCCAGCAACGGCTCTTACTCCATGAAAACCAAAGAAATTTGCAATTTTTCAACAGCTGCCGATACCTAGCTCAATTCCGCATCTTTTGGCACCTTATTCATGTGGGTCTGTGGTCAGTTGTACTTTTTACAGCAGACTGTATCAAGTACCTTGTGTTTTTTATGTACAAATGGTGTGATTTTTCTACACGTAGATAAAGACATTGAGATTATTTTGCACTTAGAAGTAAGACAATTGCTGGGTGAGTTAAATGGGCTTGGCCCAAACATTTGACGTCTTCTGGGCTACCGAAGGGCACATAACATATAGTCAAAAGTTGAATATAGTAATGACCAGTCGCGATTGTACAGAGTACAGTGTAGCCGATTTCAATTAACAAAAAGACCAGGCAAAAATGCAAAAGTGGAAAAACTGTTCCAGTGCTGCTGGTAAGAGGCTAATCCGACGTATTTTGTGACGAGAAATCGAATGGTGCAATCCGCGTTGCTCTCCGACCAATACTTTTGGCTGTAGCGACAATTGAATGATCATTAATGTCATAATCACGTGCCCAGCAACGGCTCTTACTCCATGGAAACCAAGGAAATTTGCAATTTTTCAACAGCTGCCGATACCTGGCTCAATTCCGCATCTTTTGGCACCTTATTCATGTGGGTCTGTGGTCAGTTGTACTTTTTACAGCAGACTGTATCAAGTACCTTGTGTTTTTTATGTACAAATGGTGTGATTTTTCTACACGTAGATAAAGACATTGAGATTATCTTGCACTTAGAAGTAAGACAATTGCTGGGTGAGTTAAATGGGCTTGGCCCAAACATTTGACGTCTTCTGGGCTACCGAAGGGCACATAACTTATAGTCAAAAGTTGAATATAGTAATGACCAGTCGCGATTGTACAGAGTACAGTGTAGCCGATTTCAATTAACAAAAAGACCAGGTAAAAATGCAAAAGTGGAAAAACTGTTCCAGTGGTGCTGGTAAGAGGCTAATCCGACGTATTTTGTGACGAGAAATCGAATGGTGCAAACCGCGTTGCTCTCCAAACAATACTTTTGGCTGTAGTGACAATTGAATGATCATTTATGTCATAATCACGTGCCCAGCAACGGCTCTTGCTCCATGGAAACCAGGGATATTTGCAATTTTTCAACAGCTGCCGATACCTGGCTGAATTCCGCATACTTTTGGCACCTTACTGAAGTGGGTCAGTGTTCAGTTGTACTTTTTACAGCAGACTGTATCAAGTACCTTGTGTTTTTCACGTACAAATGGTGTGGTTTTTCTACACGTAGATAAAGACATTGAGATTGTCTTGGACTTAGAAGTAAGACAATTGCTGGGTGAGTTAAATGGGCTTGGCCCAAAGATTTCAAGTCTTCTGGGCTACCGAAGGGCACATAACTTATAGTCAAAAGTTGAATATAGTAATGACCAGTCGCGATTGTACAGAGTACAGTGTAGCCGGTTTCAATTAACCAAAAGACCAGGCAAAATGCAAAAGTGGAAGAACTGTTCCAGTGCTACTAGTAAGAGGCTAATCCGACGTATTTTGTGACGAGAAATCGAATGGTGCAATCCGCGTTGCTCTCCGACCAATACTTTTGGCTGTAGTGACAATTGAATGATCATTTATGTCATAATCACGTGCCCAGCAACGGCTCTTACTCCATGGAAACCAGGGAAATTTGTAATTTTTCAACAGCTGCCGATACCTGGCTCAATTCCGCATCTTTTGGCACCTTATTCATGTTGGTCTGTGGTCAGTTGTACTTTTTACAGCAGACTGTATCAAGTACCTTGTGTTTTTTATGTACAAATGGTGTGGTTTTTCTACACGTAGATAAAGACATTGACATTTTCTTCGACTTAGAAGTAAGGCAATTGCTGGGTGAGTTAAATGGGCTTAGCCCAAAGATTTGACGTCTTCTGGGCTACCGAAGGGCACATAACATATAGTCGAAAGTTGAATATAGTAATGACCAGTCGCCATTGTACAGAGTACAGTGTAGCCGGTTTCAATTAACAAAAAGACCAGGCAAAAATGCAAAAGTGGAAAAACTGTTCCAGTGCTGCTGTTAAGAGGCTAATCCTACGTATTTTGTGACGACAAATCGAATGGTGCAAACCGCGTTGCTCTCCGACCAATACTTTTGGCTGTAGTGACAATTCAATGATCATTTATGTCATAATCACGTGCCCAGCAACGGCTCTTACTCCATGGAAACCAGGGAAATTTGCAATTTTTTAACAGCTTAAGATGCCTGGCCCAATTCCGCATCTTTTGGCACCTTATAAATGTGGGTCAGTGTTTAGTTGTACTTTTTACAGCAGACTGTATCAAGTACCTTGTGTGTTTTATGTACAAATGGTGTGGTTTTTCTACACGTAGATAAAGACATTGAGATTGTCTTGGACTTAGAAGTAAGACAATTGCTGGGTAAGTTAAATGGGCTTAGCCCAAAGATTTCAGGTCTTCTGGGCTACCGAAGGGCACATCACTCATAGTCAAAAGTTGAATATAGTAATGACCAGTCGCGATTGTACAGAGTACAGTGTAGCCGGTTTCAATTAACAAAAAGACCTGGCAAAAATGCAAAAGTGGAAAAACTGTTCCAGTGCTACTAGTAAGAGGCTAATCCGACGTATTTTGTGACGAGAAATCGAATGGTGCAATCCGCGTTGCTCTCCGACCAATACTTTTGGCTGTAGCGACAATTCAATGATCATTGATGTCATAATCACGTGCCCAGCAACGCGTCTTACTCTATGGAAACCAGGGATATTTGCAAATTTTTAACAGCTGCCGAGGCCTGGCCCAATTCCGCATCTTTTGGCACCTTATAAATGTGGGTCAGTGTTTAGTTGTACTTTTTACAGCAGACTGTATCAAGTACCTTGTGTTTTATATGTACAAATGGTGTGGTTTTTCTACACGTAGATAAAGACATTGAGATTGTCTTGGACTTAGAAGTAAGGCAATTGCTGGGTGAGTTAAATGGGCTTGGCCCAAACATTTGACGTCTTCTGGGCTACCGAAGGGCACATAACATATAGTCAAAAGTTGAATATAGTAATGACCAGTCGCGATGGTACATAGTACAGTGTAGCCGATTTCAATTAACAAAAACACCAGGCAAAAATGCAAAAGTGGAAAAATTGTTCCAGTGCTGCTGGTAAGAGGCTAATCCGACGTATTTTGTGACGAGAAATCGAATGGTGCAAACCGCGTTGAACTCCGACCAATACTTTTGGCTGTAGTGACAATTTAATGAGCATTTATGTAATAATCACGTGCTCAGCAACGGCTCTTACTCCATGGAAACCAAGGAAATTTGCAATTTTTCAACAGCTGCCGATACCTGGCTCAATTCCGCATCTTTTGGCACCTTATTCATTTGGGTCTGTGGTCAGTTGTACTTTTTACAGCAGACTGTATCAAGTACCTTGTGTTTTTCATGTACAAATGGTGTGGTTTTTCTACACGTAGATAAAGACATTGAGATTGTCTTGCACTTAGAAGTAAGGCAATTGCTGGGTGAGTTAAATGGGCTTAGCCCAAAGATTTCAGGTCTTCTGGGCTACCAAAGGGCACATAACTTATAGCCAAAAGTTGAATATAGTAATGACCAGTCGCGATTGTACAGAGTACAGTGTAGCCGATTTCAATTAACAAAAAGACCAGGCAAAAATGCAAAAGTGGAAAAACTGTTCCAGTGCTGCTGGTAAGAGGCTAATCCGACGTATTTTGTCACGAGAAATTGAATGGTGCAAACCGCGTTGCTCTCCGACCAATACTTTTGGCTCTAGCGACAATTGAATGATCATTGATGTCATAATCACGTGCCCAGCAACGGCTCTTACTCCATGGAAACCAGGGAAATTTGCAATTTTTCAACAACTGCCGATGCCTGGCTCAATTCCGCATCTTTTGGCACCTTACTGAAGTGGGTCAGTGTTCAGTTGTACTTTTTACAGCAGACTGTATCAAGTACCTTGTGTTTTTTATGTACAAAATGGTGTGGTTTTTCTACACGTAGATAAAGACATTGAGATTGTCTTGGACTTAGAAGTAAGACAATTGCTGGGTGAGTTAAATGGGCTTGGCCCAAAGATTTCAGGTTTTCTGGGCTACCGAAGGGCACATAACATATAGTCAAAAGTTTCATATAGTAATGACCAGTCGCGATTGTACAGAGTACAGTGTAGCCGGTTTCAATTAACAAAAAGACCAGGCAAAAATGCAAAAGTGGAAAAACTGTTCCAGTGCTGCTGGTAAGAGACTAATCCGACGTATTTTGTGACGAGAAATCGAATGGTGCAAACCGCGTTGCTCTCCGACCAATACTTTTGGCTGTAGCGACAATTGAATGATCATTGATGTCATAATCACGTGCCCAGCAACGGCTCTTACTCCATGGAAACCAGGGATATTTGCAATTCTTTAATAGCTGCCGATGCCTGGCCCAATTCCTCATCTTTTGGCACCTTATAAATGTGGGTCAGTGTTTAGTTGTACTTTTTACAGCAGACTGTATCAAGTACCTTGTGTTTTTATGTACAAATGGTGTGGATTTTCTACACGTAGAAAAAGACATTGAGATTGTCTTGCACTTAGAAGTAAGGCAATTGCTGGGTGAGTTAAATGGGCTTAGCCCAAAGATTTCAGGTCTTCTGGGCTACCGAAGGGCACATAACTTATAGTCAAAAGTTGAATATAGTAATGACCAGTCGCGATTGTACAGAGTACAGCTTAGCCGATTTCAATTAACAAAAAGACCAGGCAAAAATGCAAAAGTGGAAAAACTGTTCCAGTGCTGCTGGTAAGAGGCTAATCCGACGTATTTTGTGACGAGAAATCGAATGGTGCAATCCGCGTTGCTCTCCGACCAATACTTTTGGCTGTAGCGACAATTGAATGATCATTGATGTCATAATCACGTGCCCAGCAACGGCTCTTACTCCATGAAAACCAAAGAAATTTGCAATTTTTCAACAGCTGCCGATACCTAGCTCAATTCCGCATCTTTTGGCACCTTATTCATGTGGGTCTGTGGTCAGTTGTACTTTTTACAGCAGACTGTATCAAGTACCTTGTGTTTTTTATGTACAAATGGTGTGATTTTTCTACACGTAGATAAAGACATTGAGATTATTTTGCACTTAGAAGTAAGACAATTGCTGGGTGAGTTAAATGGGCTTGGCCCAAACATTTGACGTCTTCTGGGCTACCGAAGGGCACATAACATATAGTCAAAAGTTGAATATAGTAATGACCAGTCGCGATTGTACAGAGTACAGTGTAGCCGATTTCAATTAACAAAAAGACCAGGCAAAAATGCAAAAGTGGAAAAACTGTTCCAGTGCTGCTGGTAAGAGGCTAATCCGACGTATTTTGTGACGAGAAATCGAATGGTGCAATCCGCGTTGCTCTCCGACCAATACTTTTGGCTGTAGCGACAATTGAATGATCATTAATGTCATAATCACGTGCCCAGCAACGGCTCTTACTCCATGGAAACCAAGGAAATTTGCAATTTTTCAACAGCTGCCGATACCTGGCTCAATTCCGCATCTTTTGGCACCTTATTCATGTGGGTCTGTGGTCAGTTGTACTTTTTACAGCAGACTGTATCAAGTACCTTGTGTTTTTTATGTACAAATGGTGTGATTTTTCTACACGTAGATAAAGACATTGAGATTATCTTGCACTTAGAAGTAAGACAATTGCTGGGTGAGTTAAATGGGCTTGGCCCAAACATTTGACGTCTTCTGGGCTACCGAAGGGCACATAACTTATAGTCAAAAGTTGAATATAGTAATGACCAGTCGCGATTGTACAGAGTACAGTGTAGCCGATTTCAATTAACAAAAAGACCAGGTAAAAATGCAAAAGTGGAAAAACTGTTCCAGTGGTGCTGGTAAGAGGCTAATCCGACGTATTTTGTGACGAGAAATCGAATGGTGCAAACCGCGTTGCTCTCCAAACAATACTTTTGGCTGTAGTGACAATTGAATGATCATTTATGTCATAATCACGTGCCCAGCAACGGCTCTTGCTCCATGGAAACCAGGGATATTTGCAATTTTTCAACAGCTGCCGATACCTGGCTGAATTCCGCATACTTTTGGCACCTTACTGAAGTGGGTCAGTGTTCAGTTGTACTTTTTACAGCAGACTGTATCAAGTACCTTGTGTTTTTCACGTACAAATGGTGTGGTTTTTCTACACGTAGATAAAGACATTGAGATTGTCTTGGACTTAGAAGTAAGACAATTGCTGGGTGAGTTAAATGGGCTTGGCCCAAAGATTTCAAGTCTTCTGGGCTACCGAAGGGCACATAACTTATAGTCAAAAGTTGAATATAGTAATGACCAGTCGCGATTGTACAGAGTACAGTGTAGCCGGTTTCAATTAACCAAAAGACCAGGCAAAATGCAAAAGTGGAAGAACTGTTCCAGTGCTACTAGTAAGAGGCTAATCCGACGTATTTTGTGACGAGAAATCGAATGGTGCAATCCGCGTTGCTCTCCGACCAATACTTTTGGCTGTAGCGACAATTGAATAATCATTTATGTCATAATCACGTGCGTAGCAACGGCTCTTACTCCATGGAAACCAGGGAAATTTGCAATTTTTCAACAACTGCCGATGCCTGGCTCAATTCCGCATCTTTTGGCACCTTACTGAAGTGGGTCAGTGTTCAGTTGTACTTTTTACAGCAGACTGTATCAAGTACCTCGTGTTTTTCACGTACAAATGGTGTGGTTTTTCTACACGTAGATAAAGACATTGAGATTGTCTTGGACTTAGAAGTAAGACAATTGCTGGGTGAGTTAAATGGGCTTGGCCCAAAGATTTCAGGTCTTCTGGGCTACCGAAGGGCACATAACTTATAGTCAAAAGTTGAATATAGTAATGACCAGTCGCGATTGTACAGAGTACAGTGTTGCCGGTTTCAATTTACAAAAAGACCAGGCAAAATGCAAAAGTGGAAGAACTGTTCCAGTGCTACTAGTAAGAGGCTAATCCGACGTATTTTGTGACGAGAAATCGAATGGTGCAATCCGCGTTGCTCTCCGACCAATACTTTTGGCTGTAGCGACAATTGATTAATCATTTATGTCATAATCACGTGCGTAGCAACGGCTCTTACTCCATGGAAACCAGGGAAATTTGCAATTTTGCAACAGCTGCCGATGCCTGGCTCAATTCCGCATCTTTTGGCATCTTACTGAAGTGGGTCAGTGTTTAGTTGTACTTTTTACAGCAGACTGTATCAAGTACCTTGTGTTTTTCACGTACAAATGGTGTGGTTTTTCTACACGTAGATAAAGACATTGAGATTGTCTTGCACTTAGAAGTAAGGCAATTGCTTGGTGAGTTAAATGGGCTTAGCCCAAAGATTTCAGTTCTTCTGGGCTACCGAAGGGCACATAACTTATAGTCAAAAGTTGAATATAGTAATGACCAGTCGCGATTGTACAGAGTACAGTGTAGCCAATTTCAATTAACAAAAAGACCAGGCAAAATGCAAAAGTCGAAAAACTGTTCCAGTGCTGCTGGTAAGAGGCTAATCCGACGTATTTTGTCACGAGAAATCGAATGGTGCAAACCGCGTTGCTCTCCGACCAATACTTTTCGCTGTAGCGACAATTGAATGATCATTGATGTCATAGTCACGTGCCCCAGCAACGGCTCTTACTCCATGGAAACCAGGGAAATTTGCAATTTTTCAACAACTGCCGTTGCCTGGCTCAACTCCGCATCTTTTGGCACCTTACTGAAGTGGGGTCAGTGTTCAGTTGTACTTTTTACAGCAGACTGTATCAAGTACCTTGTGTTTTTTTATGTACAAATGGTGTGATTTTTCTACACGTAGATAAAGACATTGAGATTATCTTCGACTTAGAAGTAAGACAATTGCTAGGTGAGTTAAATGGGCTTGGCCCAAAGATTTCAGATCCTCTGGGCTACCGAAGGGCACATAACTTATAGTCAAAAGTTGAATATAGTACTGACCAGTCGCGATTGTACAGAGTACAGTGTAGCCGGTTTCAATTAACAAAAAGACCAGGCAAAATGCAAAAGTGGAAGAACTGTTCCAGTGCTACTAGTAAGAGGCTAATCCGACGTATTTTGTGACGAGAAATCGAATGGTGCAATCCGCGTTGCTCTCCGACCAATACTTTTGGCTGTAGCGACAATTGAATAATCATTTATGTCATAATCACGTGCCCAGCAACGGCTCTTACTCCATGGAAACCAGGGAAATTTGCAATTTTTCAACAGCTGCCGATGCCTGGCTCAATTCTGCATCTTTTGGCAACTTACTGAAGTGGGTCAGTGTTCAGTTGTACTTTTTACAACAGACTGTATCAAGTACCTTGTGTTTTCATGTACAAATGGTGTGGTTTTTCTACACGTAGATAAAGACATTGACATTTTCTTCGACTTAGAAGTAAGGCAATTGCTGGGTGAGTTAAATGGGCTTAGCCCAAAGATTTGACGTCTTCTGGGCTACCGAAGGGCGCATAACATATAGTCGAAAGTTGAATATAGTAATGACCAGTCGCCATTGTACAGAGTACAGTGTAGCCGGTTTCAATTAACAAAAAGACCAGGCAAAAATGCAAAAGTGGAAAAACGGTTCCAGTGCTGCTGTTAAGAGGCTAATCCTACGTATTTTGTGACGAGAAATCGAATGGTGCAAACCGCGTTGCTCTCCGACCAATACTTTTGGCTGTAGCGACAATTCAATGATCATTGATGTCATAATCACGTGCCCAGCAACGGCTCTTACTCCATGGAAACCAGGGAAATTTGCAATTTTTTAACAGCTGAAGATGCCTGGCCCAATACCGCATCTTTTGGCACCTTATAAATGTGGGTCAGTGTTTAGTTGTACTTTTTACAGCAGACTGTATCAAGTACCTTGTGTGTTTCACGTACAAATGGTGTGGTTTTTCTACACGTAGATAAAGACATTGAGATTGTCTTGGACTTAGAAGTAAGACAATTGCTGGGTGAGTTAAATGGGCTTGGCCCAAAGATTTGAGGTCTTCTGGGCTACCGAAGGGCACATAACTTATAGTCAAAAGTTGAATATAGTAATGACCAGTCGCGATTGTACAGAGTACAGTGTAGCCGATTTCAATTAACAAAAAGACCAAACAAAACTGCAAAATTGAAAAAATTGTTCTAGTGCTGCTGGTAAGGGGCTAATCCGAAGTATTTTGTGACGAGAAATCGAATGGTGCAAACCGCGTTGCTCTCCGACCAATACTTTTGGCTGTAGTGACAATTGAATGATCATTTATATCATAATCACGTGCCCAGCAACGGCTCTTACTCCATGGAAACCAGGGAAATTTGTAATTTTTCAACAGCTGCCGATACCTGGCTCAATTCCGCATCTTTTGGCACCTTATTCATGTTGGTCTGTGGTCAGTTGTACTTTTTACAGCAGACTGTATCAAGTACCTTGTGTTTTTTATGTACAAATGGTGTGGTTTTTCTACACGTAGATAAAGACATTGACATTTTCTTCGACTTAGAAGTAAGGCAATTGCTGGGTGAGTTAAATGGGCTTAGCCCAAAGATTTGACGTCTTCTGGGCTACCGAAGGGCACATAACATATAGTGGAAAGTTGAATATAGTAATGACCAGTCGCCATTGTACAGAGTACAGTGTAGCCGGTTTCAATTAACAAAAAGACCAGGCAAAAATGCAAAAGTGGAAAAACTGTTCCAGTGCTGCTGTTAAGAAGCTAATCCTACGTATTTTGTGACGACAAATCGAATGGTGCAAACCGCGTTGCTCTCCGACCAATACTTTTGGCTGTAGTGACAATTCAATGATCATTTATGTCATAATCACGTGCCCAGCAACGGCTCTTACTCCATGGAAACCAGGGAAATTTGCAATTTTTTAACAGCTTAGGATGCCTGGCCCAATTCCGCATCTTTTGGCACCTTATAAATGTGGGTCAGTGTTTAGTTGTACTTTTTACAGCAGACTGTATCAAGTACCTTGTGTGTTTTATGTACAAATGGTCTGGTTTTTCTACACGTAGATAAAGACATTGAGATTGTCTTGGACTTAGAAGTAAGACATTTGCTGGGTAAGTTAAATGGGCTTGGCCCAAAGATTTCAGGTCTTCTGGGCTACCGAAGGGCACATCACTCATAGTCAAAAGTTGAATATAGTAATGACCAGTCGCGATTGTACAGAGTACAGTGTAGCCGGTTTCAATTAACAAAAAGACCAGGCAAAAATGCAAAAGTGGAAGAACTGTTCCAGTGCTACTAGTAAGAGGCTAATCCGACGTATTTTGTGACGAGAAAATCGAATGGTGCAATCCGCGTTGCTCTCCGACCAATACTTTTGGCTGTAGCGACAATTGAATAATCATTGATGTCATAATCACGTGCCCAGCAACGACTCTTACTCCATGGAAACCAGGGAAATTTGCAATTTTTTAACAGCTGCCGATGCCTGGCTCAATTCCGCATCTTTTGGCAACTTACTGAAGTGGGTCAGTGTTCAGTTGTACTTTTTACAACAGACTGTATCAAGCACCTTGTGTTTTCAGGTACAAATGGTGTGGTTTTTCTACACGTAGATAAAGACATTGACATTTTCTTCGACTTAGAAGTAAGGCAATTGCTGGGTGAGTTAAATGGGCTTAGCCCAAAGATTTGACGTCTTCTGGGCTACCGAAGGGCGCATAACATATAGTCGAAAGTTGAATATAGTAATGACCAGTCGCCATTGTACAGAGTACAGTGTAGCCGGTTTCAATTAACAAAAAGACCAGGCAAAAATGCAAAAGTGGAAAAACTGTTCCAGTGCTGCTGTTAAGAAGCTAATCCTACGTATTTTGTGACGACAAATCGAATGGTGCAAACCGCGTTGCTCTCCGACCAATACTTTTGGCTGTAGTGACAATTCAATGATCATTTATGTCATAATCACGTGCCCAGCAACGGCTCTTACTCCATGGAAACCAGGGAAATTTGCAATTTTTTAACAGCTTAGGATGCCTGGCCCAATTCCGCATCTTTTGGCACCTTATAAATGTGGGTCAGTGTTTAGTTGTACTTTTTACAGCAGACTGTATCAAGTACCTTGTGTGTTTTATGTACAAATGGTCTGGTTTTTCTACACGTAGATAAAGACATTGAGATTGTCTTGGACTTAGAAGTAAGACATTTGCTGGGTAAGTTAAATGGGCTTGGCCCAAAGATTTCAGGTCTTCTGGGCTACCGAAGGGCACATCACTCATAGTCAAAAGTTGAATATAGTAATGACCAGTCGCGATTGTACAGAGTACAGTGTAGCCGGTTTCAATTAACAAAAAGACCAGGCAAAAATGCAAAAGTGGAAGAACTGTTCCAGTGCTACTAGTAAGAGGCTAATCCGACGTATTTTGTGACGAGAAATCGAATGGTGCAATCCGCGTTGCTCTCCGACCAATACTTTTGGCTGTAGCGACAATTGAATAATCATTTATGTCATAATCACGTGCCCAGCAACGACTCTTACTCCATGGAAACCAGGGAAATTTGCAATTTTTCAACAGCTGCCGATGCCTGGCTCAATTCCGCATCTTTTGGCAACTTACTGAAGTGGGTCAGTGTTCAGTTGTACTTTTTACAACAGACTGTATCAAGTACCTTGTGTTTTCATGTACAAATGGTGTGGTTTTTCTACACGTAGATAAAGACATTGACATTTTCTTCGACTTAGAAGTAAGGCAATTGCTGGGTGAGTTAAATGGGCTTAGCCCAAAGATTTGACGTCTTCTGGGCTACCGAAGGGCGCATAACATATAGTCGAAAGTTGAATATAGTAATGACCAGTCGCCATTGTACAGAGTACAGTGTAGCCGGTTTCAATTAACAAAAAGACCAGGCAAAAATGCAAAAGTGGAAAAACGGTTCCAGTGCTGCTGTTAAGAGGCTAATCCTACGTATTTTGTGACGAGAAATCGAATGGTGCAAACCGCGTTGCTCTCCGACCAATACTTTTGGCTGTAGCGACAATTCAATGATCATTGATGTCATAATCACGTGCCCAGCAACGGCTCTTACTCCATGGAAACCAGGGAAATTTGCAATTTTTTAACAGCTGAAGATGCCTGGCCCAATACCGCATCTTTTGGCACCTTATAAATGTGGGTCAGTGTTTAGTTGTACTTTTTACAGCAGACTGTATCAAGTACCTTGTGTGTTTCACGTACAAATGGTGTGGTTTTTCTACACGTAGATAAAGACATTGAGATTGTCTTGGACTTAGAAGTAAGACAATTGCTGGGTGAGTTAAATGGGCTTGGCCCAAAGATTTGAGGTCTTCTGGGCTACCGAAGGGCACATAACTTATAGTCAAAAGTTGAATATAGTAATGACCAGTCGCGATTGTACAGAGTACAGTGTAGCCGATTTCAATTAACAAAAAGACCAGGCAAAATGCAAAAGTCGAAAAACTGTTCCAGTGCTGCTGGTAAGAGGCTAATCCGACGTATTTTGTGACGAGAAATCGAATGGTGCAAACCGCGTTGCTCTCCGACCAATACTTTTCGCTGTAGCGACAATTGAATGATCATTGATGTCATAGTCACGTGCCCAGCAACGGCTCTTACTCCATGGAAACCAGGGAAATTTGCAATTTTTCAACAACTGCCGTTGCCTGGCTCAACTCCGCATCTTTTGGCACCTTACTGAAGTGGGTCAGTGTTCAGTTGTACTTTTTACAGCAGACTGTATCAAGTACCTTGTGTTTTTTATGTACAAATGGTGTGATTTTTCTACACGTAGATAAAGACATTGAGATTATCTTCGACTTAGAAGTAAGACAATTGCTAGGTGAGTTAAATGGGCTTGGCCCAAAGATTTCAGATCCTCTGGGCTACCGAAGGGCACATAACTTATAGTCAAAAGTTGAATATAGTACTGACCAGTCGCGATTGTACAGAGTACAGTGTAGCCGGTTTCAATTAACAAAAAGACCAGGCAAAATGCAAAAGTGGAAGAACTGTTCCAGTGCTACTAGTAAGAGGCTAATCCGACGTATTTTGTGACGAGAAATCGAATGGTGCAATCCGCGTTGCTCTCCGACCAATACTTTTGGCTGTAGCGACAATTGAATAATCATTGATGTCATAATCACGTGCCCAGCAACGGCTCTTACTCCATGGAAACCAGGGAAATTTGTAATTTTTCAACAGCTGCCAATACCTGGCTCAATTCCGCATCTTTTGGCACCTTATTCATGTTGGTCTGTGGTCAGTTGTACTTTTTACAGCAGACTGTATCAAGTACCTTGTGTTTTTTATGTACAAATGGTGTGGTTTTTCTACACGTAGATAAAGACATTGACATTTTCTTCGACTTAGAAGTAAGGCAATTGCTGGGTGAGTTAAATGGGCTTAGCCCAAAGATTTGACGTCTTCTGGGCTACCGAAGGGCACATAACATATAGTGGAAAGTTGAATATAGTAATGACCAGTCGCCATTGTACAGAGTACAGTGTAGCCGGTTTCAATTAACAAAAAGACCAGGCAAAAATGCAAAAGTGGAAAAACTGTTCCAGTGCTGCTGTTAAGAAGCTAATCCTACGTATTTTGTGACGACAAATCGAATGGTGCAAACCGCGTTGCTCTCCGACCAATACTTTTGGCTGTAGTGACAATTCAATGATCATTTATGTCATAATCACGTGCCCAGCAACGGCTCTTACTCCATGGAAACCAGGGAAATTTGCAATTTTTTAACAGCTTAGGATGCCTGGCCCAATTCCGCATCTTTTGGCACCTTATAAATGTGGGTCAGTGTTTAGTTGTACTTTTTACAGCAGACTGTATCAAGTACCTTGTGTGTTTTATGTACAAATGGTCTGGTTTTTCTACACGTAGATAAAGACATTGAGATTGTCTTGGACTTAGAAGTAAGACATTTGCTGGGTAAGTTAAATGGGCTTGGCCCAAAGATTTCAGGTCTTCTGGGCTACCGAAGGGCACATCACTCATAGTCAAAAGTTGAATATAGTAATGACCAGTCGCGATTGTACAGAGTACAGTGTAGCCGGTTTCAATTAACAAAAAGACCAGGCAAAAATGCAAAAGTGGAAGAACTGTTCCAGTGCTACTAGTAAGAGGCTAATCCGACGTATTTTGTGACGAGAAATCGAATGGTGCAATCCGCGTTGCTCTCCGACCAATACTTTTGGCTGTAGCGACAATTGAATAATCATTTATGTCATAATCACGTGCCCAGCAACGACTCTTACTCCATGGAAACCAGGGAAATTTGCAATTTTTCAACAGCTGCCGATGCCTGGCTCAATTCCGCATCTTTTGGCAACTTACTGAAGTGGGTCAGTGTTCAGTTGTACTTTTTACAACAGACTGTATCAAGTACCTTGTGTTTTCATGTACAAATGGTGTGGTTTTTCTACACGTAGATAAAGACATTGACATTTTCTTCGACTTAGAAGTAAGGCAATTGCTGGGTGAGTTAAATGGGCTTAGCCCAAAGATTTGACGTCTTCTGGGCTACCGAAGGGCGCATAACATATAGTCGAAAGTTGAATATAGTAATGACCAGTCGCCATTGTACAGAGTACAGTGTAGCCGGTTTCAATTAACAAAAAGACCAGGCAAAAATGCAAAAGTGGAAAAACGGTTCCAGTGCTGCTGTTAAGAGGCTAATCCTACGTATTTTGTGACGAGAAATCGAATGGTGCAAACCGCGTTGCTCTCCGACCAATACTTTTGGCTGTAGCGACAATTCAATGATCATTGATGTCATAATCACGTGCCCAGCAACGGCTCTTACTCCATGGAAACCAGGGAAATTTGCAATTTTTTAACAGCTGAAGATGCCTGGCCCAATACCGCATCTTTTGGCACCTTATAAATGTGGGTCAGTGTTTAGTTGTACTTTTTACAGCAGACTGTATCAAGTACCTTGTGTGTTTCACGTACAAATGGTGTGGTTTTTCTACACGTAGATAAAGACATTGAGATTGTCTTGGACTTAGAAGTAAGACAATTGCTGGGTGAGTTAAATGGGCTTGGCCCAAAGATTTGAGGTCTTCTGGGCTACCGAAGGGCACATAACTTATAGTCAAAAGTTGAATATAGTAATGACCAGTCGCGATTGTACAGAGTACAGTGTAGCCGATTTCAATTAACAAAAAGACCAAACAAAACTGCAAAATTGAAAAAATTGTTCTAGTGCTGCTGGTAAGGGGCTAATCCGACGTATTTTGTGACGAGAAATCGAATGGTGCAAACCGCGTTGCTCTCCGACCAATACTTTTGGCTGTAGTGACAATTGAATGATCATTTATATCATAATCACGTGCCCAGCAACGGCTCTTACTCCATGGAAACCAGGGAAATTTGTAATTTTTCAACAGCTGCCGATACCTGGCTCAATTCCGCATCTTTTGGCACCTTATTCATGTTGGTCTGTGGTCAGTTGTACTTTTTACAGCAGACTGTGTCAAGTACCTTGTGTTTTTTATGTACAAATGGTGTGGTTTTTCTACACGTAGATAAAGACATTGACAATTTCTTCGACTTAGAAGTAAGGCAATTGCTGGGTGAGTTAAATGGGCTTAGCCCAAAGATTTGACGTCTTCTGGGCTACCGAAGGGCACATAACATATAGTCGAAAGTTGAATATAGTAATGACCAGTCGCCATTGTACAGAGTACAGTGTAGCCGGTTTCAATTAACAAAAAGACCAGGCAAAAATGCAAAAGTGGAAAAACTGTTCCAGTGCTGCTGTTAAGAAGCTAATCCTACGTATTTTGTGACGACAAATCGAATGGTGCAAACCGCGTTGCTCTCCGACCAATACTTTTGGCTGTAGTGACAATTCAATGATCATTGATGTCATAATCACGTGCCCAGCAACGGCTCTTACTCCATGGAAACCAGGGAAATTTGCAATTTTTTAACAGCTTAGGATGCCTGGCCCAATTCCGCATCTTTTGGCACCTTATAAATGTGGGTCAGTGTTTAGTTGTACTTTTTACAGCAGACTGTATCAAGTACCTTGTGTGTTTTATGTACAAATGGTCTGGTTTTTCTACACGTAGATAAAGACATTGAGATTGTCTTGGACTTAGAAGTAAGACATTTGCTGGGTAAGTTAAATGGGCTTGGCCCAAAGATTTCAGGTCTTCTGGGCTACCGAAGGGCACATCACTCATAGTCAAAAGTTGAATATAGTAATGACCAGTCGCGATTGTACAGAGTACAGTGTAGCCGGTTTCAATTAACAAAAAGACCAGGCAAAAATGCAAAAGTGGAAAAACTGTTCCAGTGCTACTAGTAAGAGGCTAATCCTACGTATTTTGTGACGAGAAATCGAATGGTGCAATTCGCGTTGCTCTCCGACCAATACTTTTGGCTGTAGCGACAATTGAATAATCATTGATGTCATAATCACGTGCCCAGCAACGCGTCCTACTCCATGGAAACCAGGGATATTTGCAAATTTTTAACAGCTGCCGAGGCCTGGCCCAATTCCGCATCTTTTGGCACCTTATAAATGTGGGTCAGTGTTTAGTTGTACTTTTTACAGCAGACTGTATCAAGTACCTTGTGTTTTCATGTACAAATGGTGTGGTTTTTCTACACGTAGATAAAGACATTGACATTTTCTTCGACTTAGAAGTAAGGCAATTGCTGGGTGAGTTAAATGGGCTTAGCCCAAAGATTTGACGTCTTCTGGGCTACCGAAGGGCGCATAACATATAGTCGAAAGTTGAATATAGTAATGACCAGTCGCCATTGTACAGAGTACAGTGTAGCCGGTTTCAATTAACAAAAAGACCAGGCAAAAATGCAAAAGTGGAAAAACGGTTCCAGTGCTGCTGTTAAGAGGCTAATCCTACGTATTTTGTGACGAGAAATCGAATGGTGCAAACCGCGTTGCTCTCCGACCAATACTTTTGGCTGTAGCGACAATTCAATGATCATTGATGTCATAATCACGTGCCCAGCAACGGCTCTTACTCCATGGAAACCAGGGAAATTTGCAATTTTTTAACAGCTGAAGATGCCTGGCCCAATACCGCATCTTTTGGCACCTTATAAATGTGGGTCAGTGTTTAGTTGTACTTTTTACAGCAGACTGTATCAAGTACCTTGTGTGTTTCACGTACAAATGGTGTGGTTTTTCTACACGTAGATAAAGACATTGAGATTGTCTTGGACTTAGAAGTAAGACAATTGCTGGGTGAGTTAAATGGGCTTGGCCCAAAGATTTGAGGTCTTCTGGGCTACCGAAGGGCACATAACTTATAGTCAAAAGTTGAATATAGTAATGACCAGTCGCGATTGTACAGAGTACAGTGTAGCCGATTTCAATTAACAAAAAGACCAAACAAAACTGCAAAATTGAAAAAATTGTTCTAGTGCTGCTGGTAAGGGGCTAATCCGACGTATTTTGTGACGAGAAATCGAATGGTGCAAACCGCGTTGCTCTCCGACCAATACTTTTGGCTGTAGTGACAATTGAATGATCATTTATATCATAATCACGTGCCCAGCAACGGCTCTTACTCCATGGAAACCAGGAAATTTGTAATTTTTCAACAGCTGCCGATACCTGGCTCAATTCCGCATCTTTTGGCACCTTATTCATGTTGGTCTGTGGTCAGTTGTACTTTTTACAGCAGACTGTATCAAGTACCTTGTGTTTTTTATGTACAAATGGTGTGGTTTTTCTACACGTAGATAAAGACATTGACAATTTCTTCGACTTAGAAGTAAGGCAATTGCTGGGTGAGTTAAATGGGCTTAGCCCAAAGATTTGACGTCTTCTGGGCTACCGAAGGGCACATAACATATAGTCGAAAGTTGAATATAGTAATGACCAGTCGCCATTGTACAGAGTACAGTGTAGCCGGTTTCAATTAACAAAAAGACCAGGCAAAAATGCAAAAGTGGAAAAACTGTTCCAGTGCTGCTGTTAAGAAGCTAATCCTACGTATTTTGTGACGACAAATCGAATGAGTGCAAACCGCGTTGCTCTCCGACCAATACTTTTGGCTGTAGTGACAATTCAATGATCATTGATGTCATAATCACGTGCCCAGCAACGGCTCTTACTCCATGGAAACCAGGGAAATTTGCAATTTTTTAACAGCTTAGGATGCCTGGCCCAATTCCGCATCTTTTGGCACCTTATAAATGTGGGGTCAGTGTTTAGTTGTACTTTTTACAGCAGACTGTATCAAGTACCTTGTGTGTTTATGTACAAATGGTCTGGTTTTTCTACACGTAGATAAAAGACATTGAGATTGTCTTGGACTTAGAAGTAAGACATTTGCTGGGTAAGTTAAATGGGCTTGGCCCAAAGATTTCAGGTCTTCTGGGCTACCGAAGGGCACATCACTCATAGTCAAAAGTTGAATATAGTAATGACCAGTCGCGATTGTACAGAGTACAGTGTAGCCGGTTTCAATTAACAAAAAGACCAGGCAAAAATGCAAAAGTGGAAAAACTGTTCCAGTGCTACTAGTAAGAGGCTAATCCTACGTATTTTGTGACGAGAAATCGAATGGTGCAATTCGCGTTGCTCTCCGACCAATACTTTTGGCTGTAGCGACAATTGAATAATCATTGATGTCATAATCACGTGCCCAGCAACGCGTCTTACTCCATGGAAACCAGGGATATTTGCAAATTTTTTAACAGCTGCCGAGGCCTGGCCCAATTCCGCATCTTTTGGCACCTTATAAATGTGGGTCAGTGTTTAGTTGTACTTTTTACAGCAGACTGTATCAAGTACCTTGTGTTTTCATGTACAAATGGTGTGGTTTTTCTACACGTAGATAAAGACATTGACATTTTCTTCGACTTAGAAGTAAGGCAATTGCTGGGTGAGTTAAATGGGCTTAGCCCAAAGATTTGACGTCTTCTGGGCTACCGAAGGGCACATAACATATAGTCGAAAGTTGAATATAGTAATGACCAGTCGCCATTGTGCAGAGTACAGTGTAGCCGGTTTCAATTAACAAAAAGACCAGGCAAAAATGCAAAAGTGGAAAAACGGTTCCAGTGCTGCTGTTAAGAGGCTAATCCTACGTATTTTGTGACGAGAAATCGAATGGTGCAAACCGCGTTGCTCTCCGACCAATACTTTTGGCTGTAGCGACAATTCAATGATCATTGATGTCATAATCACGTGCCCAGCAACGGCCCTTACTCCATGGAAACCAGGGAAATTTGCAATTTTTTAACATCTGAAGTCGCCTGGCCCAATTCCGCATCTTTTGGCACCTTATAAATGTGGGTCAGTGTTTAGTTGTACTTTTTATAGCAGACTGTATCAAGTACCTTGTGTTTTTCACGTACAAATGGTGTGGTTTTTCTGCACGTAGATAAAGACATTGAGATTGTCTTGGACTTAGAAGTAAGACAATTGCTGGGTGAGTTAAATGGGCTTGGCCAAAGATTTCAGGTCTTCTGGGCTACCGAAGGGCACATAACTTATAGTCAAAAGTTGAATATAGTAATGACCAGTCGCGATTGTACAGAGTACAGTGTAGCCGATTTCAATTAACAAAAAGACCAAACAAAACTGCAAAATTGAAAAAATTGTTCTAGTGCTGCTGGTAAGGGCTAATCCGACGTATTTTGTGACGAGAAATCGAATGGTGCAAACCGCGTTGCTCTCCGACCAATACTTTTGGCTGTAGTGACAATTGAATGATCATTTATGTCATAATCACGTGCCCAGCAACGGCTCTTACTCCATGGAAACCAGGGAAATTTGTAATTTTTCAACAGCTGCCGATACCTGGCTCAATTCCGCATCTTTTGGCACCTTATTCATGTTGGTCTGTGGTCAGTTGTACTTTTTACAGCAGACTGTATCAAGTACCTTGTGTTTTTTATGTACAAATGGTGTGGTTTTTCTACACGTAGATAAAGACATTGACATTTTCTTCGAGATAGAAGTAAGGCAATTGCTGGGTAAGTTAAATGGGCTTAGCCCAAAGATTTCAGGTCTTCTGGGCTACCGAAGGGCACATAACATATAGTCGAAAGTTGAATATAGTAATGACCAGTCGCCATTGTACAGAGTACAGTGTAGCCGGTTTCAATTAACAAAAAGACCAGGCAAAAATGCAAAAGTGGAAAAAACTGTTCCAGTGCTGCTGTTAAGAGGCTAATCCTACGTATTTTGTGACGACAAATCGAATGGTGCAAACCGCGTTGCTCTCCGACCAATACTTTTGGCTGTAGTGACAATTCAATGATCATTTATGTCATAATCACGTGCCCAGCAACGGCTCTTACTCCATGGAAACCAGGGAAATTTGCAATTTTTTAACAGCTTAAGATGCCTGGCCCAATTCCGCATCTTTTGGCACCTTATAAATGTGGGTCAGTGTTTAGTTGTACTTTTTACAGCAGACTGTATCAAGTACCTTGTGTGTTTTATGTACAAATGGTGTGGTTTTTCTACACGTAGATAAAGACATTGAGATTGTCTTGGACTTAGAAGTAAGACAATTGCTGGGTAAGTTAAATGGGCTTAGCCCAAAGATTTCAGGTCTTCTGGGCTACCGAAGGGCACATCACTCATAGTCAAAAGTTGAATATAGTAATGACCAGTCGCGATTGTACAGAGTACAGTGTAGCCGGTTTCAATTAACAAAAAGACCAGGCAAAAATGCAAAAGTGGAAAAACTGTTCCAGTGCTACTAGTAAGAGGCTAATCCGACGTATTTTGTGACGAGAAATCGAATGGTGCAATCCGCGTTGCTCTCCGACCAATACTTTTGGCTGTAGCGACAATTGAATGATCATTGATGTCATAATCACGTGCCCAGCAACGCGTCTTACTCCATGGAAACCAGGGATATTTGCAAATTTTTAACAGCTGCCGAGGCCTGGCCCAATTCCGCATCTTTTGGCACCTTATAAATGTGGGTCAGTGTTTAGTTGTACTTTTTACAGCAGACTGTATCAAGTACCTTGTGTTTTATATGTACAAATGGTGTGATTTTTCTACACGTAGATAAAGACATTGAGATTGTCTTGGACTTAGAAGTAAGGCAATTGCTGGGTGAGTTAAATGGGCTTGGCCCAAACATTTGACGTCTTCTGGGCTACCGAAGGGCACATAACATATAGTCAAAAGTTGAATATAGTAATGACCAGTCGCGATGGTACATAGTACAGTGTAGCCGATTTCAATTAACAAAAAGACCAGGCAAAAATGCAAAAGTGGAAAAATTGTTCCAGTGCTGCTGGTAAGAGGCTAATCCGACGTATTTTGTGACGAGAAATCGAATGGTGCAAACCGCGTTGAACTCCGACCAATACTTTTGGCTGTAGCGACAATTTAATGAGCATTTATGTAATAATCACGTGCTCAGCAACGGCTCTTACTCCATGGAAACCAAGGAAATTTGCAATTTTTCAACAGCTGCCGATACCTGGCTCAATTCCGCATCTTTTGGCACCTTATTCATTTGGGTCTGTGGTCAGTTGTACTTTTTACAGCAGACTGTCTCAAGTACCTTGTGTTTTTCATGTACAAATGGTGTGGTTTTTCTACACGTAGATAAAGACATTGAGATTGTCTTGCACTTAGAAGTAAGGCAATTGCTGGGTGAGTTAAATGGGCTTAGCCCAAAGATTTCAGGTCTTCTGGGCTACCAAAGGGCGCATAACTTATAGTCAAAAGTTGAATATAGTAATGACCAGTCGCGATTGTACAGAGTACAGTGTAGCCGATTTCAATTAACAAAAAGACCAGGCAAAAATGCAAAAGTGGAAAAACTTTTCCAGTGCTGCTGGTAAGAGGCTAATCCGACGTATTTTGTCACGAGAAATCGAATGGTGCAAACCGCGTTGCTCTCCGACCAATACTTTTGGCTGTAGCGACAATTGAATGATCATTGATGTCATAATCACGTGCCCAGCAACGGCTCTTACTCCATGGAAACCAGGGAAATTTGCAATTTTTCAACAACTGCCGATGCCTGGCTCAATTCCGCATCTTTTGGCACCTTACTGAAGTGGGTCAGTGTTCAGTTGTACTTTTTACAGCAGACTGTATCAAGTACCTTGTGTTTTTTATGTACAAATGGTGTGGTTTTTCTACACGTAGATAAAGACATTGAGATTGTCTTGGACTTAGAAGTAAGACAATTGCTGGGTGAGTTAAATGGGCTTGGCCCAAAGATTTCAGGTTTTCTGGGCTACCGAAGGGCGCATAACTTATAGTCAAAAGTTGAATATAGTAATGACCAGTCGCGATTGTACAGAGTACAGTGTAGCCGATTTCAATTAACAAAACGACCAGGCAAAACTGCAAAATTGAAAAAAATTGTTCTAGTGCTGCTGGTAAGGGGCTAATCCTACGTATTTTGTGACGAGAAATCGAATGGTGCAAACCGCGTTGCTCTCCGACAAATACTTTTGGCTGTAGCGACAATTGAATGATCATTGATGTCATAATCACGTGCCCAGCAACGGCTCTTACTCCATGGAAACCAGGGAAATTTGCAATTTTTCAACAACTGCCGATGCCTGGCTCAACTCCGCATCTTTTGGCACCTTACTGAAGTGGGTCAGTGTTCAGTTGTACTTTTTACAGCAGACTGTATCAAGTACCTTGTGTTTTTTATGTACAAATGGTGTGATTTTTCTACACGTAGATAAAGACATTGAGATTATCTTCGACTTAGAAGTAAGACAATTGCTAGGTGAGTTAAATGGCTTGGCCCAAAGATTTCAGGTCTTCTGGGCTACCGAAGGGCACATAACTTATAGTCAAAAGTTGAATATAGTAATGACCAGTCGCGATTGTACAGAGTACAGTGTAGCCGGTTTCAATTAACAAAAAGACCAGGCAAAATGCAAAAGTGGAAAAACTGTTCCAGTGCTACTAGTAAGAGGCTAATCCGACGTATTTTGTGACGAGAAATCGAATGGTGCAATCCGCGTTGCTCTCCGACCAATACTTTTGGCTGTAGCGACAATTGAATAATCATTTATGTCATAATCACGTGCGTAGCAACGGCTCTTACTCCATGGAAACCAGGGAAATTTGCAATTTTTTCAACAGCTGCCGATGCCTGGCTCATTTCCGCATCTTTTGGCAACTTACTGAAGTGGGTCAGTGTTCAGTTGTACTTTTTACAGCAGACCTGTATCAAGTACCTTGTGTTTTCATGTACAAATGGTGTGGTTTTTCTACACGTAGATAAAGACATTGACATTTTCTTCGACTTAGAAGTAAGGCAATTGCTGGGTGAGTTAAATGGGCTTAGCCCAAAGATTTGACGTCTTCTGGGCTACCGAAGGGCACATAACATATAGTGGAAAGTTGAATATAGTAATGACCAGTCGCCATTGTACAGAGTACAGTGTAGCCGGTTTTTAAATTAACAAAAAGACCAGGCAAAAATGCAAAAGTGGAAAAACTGTTCCAGTGCTGCTGTTAAGAGGCTAATCCTACGTATTTTGTGACGACAAATCGAATGGTGCAAACCGCGTTGCTCTCCGACCAATACTTTTGGCTGTAGTGACATTTCAATGATCATTTATGTCATAATCACGTGCCCAGCAACGGCTCTTACTCCATGGAAACCAGGGAAATTTGCAATTTTTTAACAGCTTAAGATGCCTGGCCAATTCCGCATCTTTTGGCACCTTATAAATGTGGATCAGTGTTTAGTTGTACTTTTTACAGCAGACTGTATCAAGTACCTTGTGTGTTTTATGTACAAATGGTCTGGTTTTTCTACACGTAGATAAAGACATTGAGATTGTCTTGGACTTAGAAGTAAGACAATTGCTGGGTAAGTTAAATGGGCTTGGCCCAAAGATTTCAGGTCTTCTGGGCTACCGAAGGGCACATCACTCATAGTCAAAAGTTAAATATAGTAATGACCAGTCGCGATGGTACATAGTACAGTGTAGCCGATTTCAATAACAAAAAAGACCAGGCAAAAATGCAAAAGTGGAAAAATTGTTCCAGTGCTGCTGGTAAGAGGCTAATCCGACGTATTTTGTGACGAGAAATCGAATGGTGCAATCCGCGTTGCTCTCCGACCAATACTTTTGGCTGTAGCGACAACTGAATGATCATTTATGTCATAATCACGTGCCCAGCAACGGCTCTTACTCCATGGAAAACCAGGGAAATTTGCAATTTTTCAACAACTGCCGATGCCTGGCTCAACTCCGCATCTTTTGGCACCTTACTGAAGTGGGTCAGTGTTCAGTTGTACTTTTTACAGCAGACTGTATCAAGTACCTTGTGTTTTTTATGTACAAATGGTGTGATTTTTCTACACGTAGATAAAGACATTGAGATTATATTGCACTTAGAAGTAAGACAATTGCTGGGTGAGTTAAATGGGCTTGGCCCAAAGATTTCAGGTCTTCTGGGCTACCGAAGGGCACATAACATATAGTCAAACGTTGAATATAGTAATGACCAGTCGCGATTGTACAGAGTACAGTGTAGCCGATTTCAATTAACAAAAAGACCAGGTAAAAATGCAAAAGTGGAAAAACTGTTCCAGTGGTGCTGGTAAGAGGCTAATCGACGTATTTTGTGACGAGAAATCGAATGGTGCAAACCGCGTTGCTCTCCGACCAATACTTTTGGCTGTAGTGACAATTGAATGATCATTTATGTCATAATCACGTGCCCAGCAACGGCTCTTGCTCCATGGAAACCAGGGATATTTGCAATTTTTCAACAGCTGCCGATGCCTGGCTCAATTCCGCATCTTTTGGCACCTTACTGAAGTGGGTCAGTGTTCAGTTGTACTTTTTACAGCAGACTGTATCAAGTACCTTGTGTTTTTCACGTACAAATGGTCTGGTTTTTCTACACGTAGATAAAGACATTGAGATTGTCTTGGACTTAGAAGTAAGACAATTGCTGGGTGAGTTAAATGGGCTTGGCCAAAAGATTTCAGGTCTTCTGGGCTACCGAAGGGCACATAACTTATAGTCAAAAGTTGAATATAGTAATGACCAGTCGCGATTGTACAGAGTACAATGTAGCCGGTTTCAATTAACAAAAAGACCAGGCAAGATGTAAAAGTGGAAAAACTGTTCCAGTGCCACTAGTAAGAGGCCTAATCCGACGTATTTTGTGACGAGAAATCGAATGGTGCAATCCGCGTTGCTCTCCGAGCAATACTTTTGGCTGTAGCGACAATTGAATAATCATTTATGTCATAATCACGTGCGTACCAACGGCTCTTACTCCATGGAAACCAGGGAAATTTGCAATTTTTCAACAGCTGCCGATGTCTGGCTCAATTCCGCATCTTTTGGCAACTTTACTGAAGTAGGTCAGTGTTCAGTTGTACTTTTTACAGCAGACTGTATCAAGTACCTTGTGTTTTCATGTACAAATGGTGTGGTTTTTCTACACGTAAATAAAGACATTGAGATTGTCTTGGACTTAGAAGTAAGACAATTGCTGGGTGAGTTAAATGGGCTTAGCCCAAAGATTTGACGTCTTCTGGGCTACCGAAGGGCACATAACTTATAGTCAAAAGTTGAATATAGTAATGACCAGTCGCGATGGTACATAGTACAGTGTAGCCGATTTCAATTAACAAAAGACCAGGCAAAAATGCAAAAGTGGAAAAATTGTTCCAGTGCTGCTGGTAAGAGGCTAATCCGACGTATTTTGTGACGAGAAATCGAATGGTGCAAACCGCGTTGCTCTCCGACCAATACTTTTGGCTGTAGCGACAACTAAATGAGCATTTATGTCATAATCACGTGCCCAGGCAACGGCTCTTACTCCATGGAAACCAAGGAAATTTGCAATTTTTCAACAGCTGCCGATACCTGGCTCAATTCCGCATCTTTTGGCACCTTATTCATTTGGGTCTGTGGTCAGTTGTACTTTTTATAGCAGACTGTATCAAGTACCTTGTGTTTTTCATGTACAAATGGTGTGGTTTTTCTACACGTAGATAAAGACATTGAGATTGTCTTGCACTTAGAAGTAAGGCAATTGCTGGGTGAGTTAAATGGGCTTAGTCCAAAGATTTCAGGTCTTCTGGGCTACCAAAGGGCACATAACTTATAGTCAAAAGTTGAATATAGTAATGACCAGTCGCGATTGTACAGAGTACAGTGTAGCCGATTTCAATTAACAAAAAGACCAGGCAAAAATGCAAAAGTGGAAAAACTGTTCCAGTGCTGCTGGTATAAGGCTAATCCGACGTATTTTGTCACGAGAAATCGAATGGTGCAAACCGCGTTGCTCTCCGACCAATACTTTTGGCTGTAGCGACAATTGAATGATCATTGATGTCATAATCACGTGCCCAGCAACGGCTCTTACTCCATGGAAACCAGGGAAATTTGCAATTTTTCAACAGCTGCCGATGCCTGGCTCAATTCCGCATCTTTGGCACCTTACTGAAGTGGGTCAGTGTTCAGTTGTACTTTTTACAGCAGACTGTATCAAGTACCTCGTGTTTTTCACGTACAAATGGTGTGGTTTTTCTACACGTAGATAAAGACATTGAGATTGTCTTGGACTTAGAAGTAAGACAATTGCTGGGTGAGTTAAATGGGCTTGGCCCAAAGATTTCAGGTCTTCTGGGCTACCGAAGGGCACATAACTTATAGTCAAAAGTGAATATAGTAATGACCAGTCGCGATTGTACAGAGTACAATGTAGCCGGTTTCAATTAACAAAAAGACCAGGCAAGATGTAAAAGTGGAAAAACTGTTCCAGTGCCACTAGCAAGAGGCTAATCCGACGTATTTTGTGACGAGAAATCGAATGGTGCAATCCGCGTTGCTCTCCGACCAATACTTTTGGCTGTAGCGACAATTGAATAATCATTTATGTCATAATCACGTGCGTACCAACGGCTCTTACTCCATGGAAACCAGGGAAATTGACAATTTTTCAACAGCTGCCGATGTCTGGCTCAATTCCGCATCTTTTGGCAACTTACTGAAGTGGGTCAGTGTTCAGTTGTACTTTTTACAGCAGACTGTATCAAGTACCTTGTGTTTTCATGTACAAATGGTGTGGTTTTTCTACACGTAGATAAAGACATTGACATTTTATTCGACTTAGAAGTAAGACAATTGCTGGGTGAGTTAAATGGGCTTAGCCCAAAGATTTGACGTCTTCTGGGCTACCGAAGGGCACATAACATATAGTCAAAAGTTGAATATAGTAATATAGTAATGACCAGTCGCGATGGTACATAGTACAGTGTAGCCGATTTCAATTAACAAAAAGACCAGGCAAAAATGCAAAATTGGAAAAATTGTTCCAGTGCTGCTGGTAAGAGGCTAATCCGACGTACTTTGTGACGACAAATCGAATGGTGTAAACCGAAACCGCGTTGCTCTCCGACCAATACTTTTGGCTGTAGTGACAATTGAATGATCATTTGTGTCATAATCACGTGCACAGCAACGGCTCTTACTCCATGGAAACCAGGGAAATTTGCAATTTTTCAACAGCTGCCGATACCTGGCTCAATTCCGCATCTTTTGGCACCTTATTCATATGGGTCTGTGGTCAGTTGTACTTTTTTACAGCAGACTGTATCAAGTACCTTGTGTTTTTTATGTACAAATGGTGTGGTTTTTCTACACGTAGATAAAGACATTGAGATTGTCTTGGACTTAGAAGTAAGACAATTGCTGGGTGAGTTAAATGGGCTTAGCCGAAAGATTTGACGTCTTCTGGGCTGCCGAAGGGCACATAACTTATAGTCAAATGTTGAATATATTGATGACCAGTCGCGATTGTACAGAGTACAGTGTAGCCAATTTCAATTAACAAAAAGACCAGGTAAAAATGGAAAAGTGTTCAGTGTTCAGATGTACTGTTTACAGCAGACTGTATCAAGTACCTTGTGTTTTTCATGTACAAATAGTGTGGTTTTTCTACACGTAGATAAAGACATTGAGATTGTCTTGCACTTAGAAGTAAGGCAATTGCTGGGTGAGTTAAATTTGCTTAGCCCAAAGATTTCAGGTCTTCTGGGCTACCGAAGGGCACATAACTTATAGTCAAAAGTTGAATATAGTAATGACCAGTCGCGATTGTACAGAGTACAGTGTAGCCGATTTCAATTAACAAAAAGACCAGGCAAAAATGTAAAAATGGAAAAACTGTTCCAGTGCTGCTGGTAAGAGGCTAATCCGACGTATTTTGTGACGAGAAATCGAATGGTGCAAACCGCGTTGCTCTCCGACCAATACTTTTGGCTGCAGTGACAATTCAATGATTATTGATGTCATAATCACGTGCCCAGCAACGCCTCTTACTCCATGGAAACCAGGGAAATTTGCAATTTTTCAACAGCTGCCGATGCCTGGCCCAATTCCGCATCTTTTGGCACCTTATAAATGTGGGTCAGTGTTTAGTTGTACCTTTTACAGCAGACTGTATCAAGTACCTTGTGTTTTTCACGTACAAATGGTGTGGTTTTTCTACACGTAGATAAAGATATTGAGATTGTCTTGCACTTAGAAGTAAGGCAATTGCTGGGTGAGTTAAATGGGCTTTGCCCAAAGATTTCAGGTCTTCTGGACTACCGAAGGGCACATAACTTATAGTCAAAAGTTGAATATAGTAATGACCAGTCGCGATTGTACAGAGTACAGTGTAGCCGATTTCAATTAACAAAAAGACCAGGCAAAAATGCAAAAGTGGAAAAACTGTTCCAGTGCTGCTGGTAAGAGGCTAATCCGACGTATGTTGTGACGAGAAATCGAATGGTGCAACCCCCGTTGCTCTCCGACCAATACTTTTGGCTGTAGCGACAATTCAATAATCATTGATATCATAATCACGTGCCCAGCAACGGCTCTTACTCCATGGAAACCAGGGAAATTTGCAATTTTTCAACAGCTGCCGATGCCTGGCTCAATTCCGCATCTTTTGGCACCTTACTGAAGTGGGTCAGTGTTCAGTTGTACTTTTTACAGCAGACTGTATCAAGTACCTTGTGTTTTTCATGTACAAATGGTGTGGTTTTTCTACACGTAGATAAAGACATTGAGATTGTCTTGGACTTAGAAGTAAGACAATTGCTGGGTGAGTTAAATGGGCCTAGCCCAAAGATTTGACGTCTTCTGGGCTACCGAAGGGCACATAACTTATAGTCAAAAGTTGAATATAGTAATGACCAGTCGCGATGGTACATAGTACAGTGTAGCCGATTTCAATTAACAAAAAGACCAGGCAAAAATGCAAAAGTGTAAAAATTGTTCCAGTGCTGCTGGTAAGAGGCTAATCCGACGTATTTTGTGACGAGAAATCGAATGGTGCAAACCGCGTTGCTCTCCGACCAATACTTTTGGCTGTAGCGACAATTGAATGAGCATTTATGTCATAATCACGTGCCCAGCAACGGCTCTTACTCCATGGAAACCAAGGAAATTTGCAATTTTTCAACACCTGCCGATGCCTGGCTCAATTCCGCATCTTTTGGCACCTTATTCATTTGGGTCTGTGGTCAGTTGTACTTTTTACAGCAGACTGTATCAAGTACCTTGTGTTTTTCATGTATAAATGGTGTGGTTTTTCTACACGTAGATAAAGACATTGAGATTGTCTTGGACTTAGAAGTAAGACAATTGCTGGGTGAGTTAAATGGGCTTGGCCCAAAGATTTCAGGTCTTCTGGGCTACCGAAGGGCACATAACTTATAGTCAAAAGTTGAATATAGTAATGACCAGTCGCGATTGTACAGAGTACAATGTAGCCGGTTTCAATTAACAAAAAGACCAGGCAAGATGTAAAAGTGGAAAAACTGTTCCAGTGCCACTAGTAAGAGGCTAATCCGACGTATTTTGTGACGAGAAATCGAATGGTGCAATCCGCGTTGCTCTCCGACCAATACTTTTGGCTGTAGCGACAATTGAATAATCATTTATGTCATAATCACGTGCGTACCAACGGCTCTTACTCCATGGAAACCAGGGAAATTGACAATTTTTCAACAGCTGCCGATGTCTGGCTCAATTCCGCATCTTTTGGCAACTTACTGAAGTGGGTCAGTGTTCAGTTGTACTTTTTACAGCAGACTGTATCAAGTACCTTGTGTTTTCATGTACAAATGGTGTGGTTTTTCTACACGTAGATAAAGACATTGACATTTTATTCGACTTAGAAGTAAGACAATTGCTGGGTGAGTTAAATGGGCTTAGCCCAAAGATTTAACGTCTTCTGGGCTACCGAAGGGCACATAACATATAGTCAAAAGTTGAATATAGTAATGACCAGTCGCGATGGTACATAGTACAGTGTAGCCGATTTCAATTAACAAAAAGACCAGGCAAAAATGCAAAATTGGAAAAATTGTTCCAGTGCTGCTGGTAAGAGGCTAATCCGACGTACTTTGTGACGACAAATCGAATGGTGTAAACCGAAACCGCGTTGCTCTCCGACCAATACTTTTGGCTGTAGTGACAATTGAATGATCATTTGTGTCATAATCACGTGCACAGCAACGGCTCTTACTCCATGGAAACCAGGGAAATTTGCAATTTTTCAACAGCTGCCGATACCTGGCTCAATTCCGCATCTTTTGGCACCTTATTCATATGGGTCTGTGGTCAGTTGTACTTTTTACAGCAGACTGTATCAAGTACCTTGTGTTTTTTATGTACAAATGGTGTGGTTTTTCTACACGTAGATAAAGACATTGAGATTGTCTTGGACTTAGAAGTAAGACAATTGCTGGGTGAGTTAAATGGGCTTAGCCGAAAGATTTGACGTCTTCTGGGCTGCCGAAGGGCACATAACTTATAGTCAAATGTTGAATATATTGATGACCAGTCGCGATTGTACAGAGTACAGTGTAGCCAATTTCAATTAACAAAAAGACCAGGTAAAAATGCAAAAGTGTTCAGTGTTCAGATGTACTGTTTACAGCAGACTGTATCAAGTACCTTGTGTTTTTCATGTACAAATAGTGTGGTTTTTCTACACGTAGATAAAGACATTGAGATTGTCTTGCACTTAGAAGTAAGGCAATTGCTGGGTGAGTTAAATTTGCTTAGCCCAAAGATTTCAGGTCTTCTGGGCTACCGAAGGGCACATAACTTATAGTCAAAAGTTGAATATAGTAATGACCAGTCGCGATTGTACAGAGTACAGTGTAGCCGATTTCAATTAACAAAAAGACCAGGCAAAAATGTAAAAATGGAAAAACTGTTCCAGTGCTGCTGGTAAGAGGCTAATCCGACGTATTTTGTGACGAGAAATCGAATGGTGCAAACCGCGTTGCTCTCCGACCAATACTTTTGGCTGCAGTGACAATTCAATGATTATTGATGTCATAATCACGTGCCCAGCAACGCCTCTTACTCCATGGAAACCAGGGAAATTTGCAATTTTTCAACAGCTGCCGATGCCTGGCCCAATTCCGCATCTTTTGGCACCTTATAAATGTGGGTCAGTGTTTAGTTGTACCTTTTACAGCAGACTGTATCAAGTACCTTGTGTTTTTCACGTACAAATGGTGTGGTTTTTCTACACGTAGATAAAGATATTGAGATTGTCTTGCACTTAGAAGTAAGGCAATTGCTGGGTGAGTTAAATGGGCTTTGCCCAAAGATTTCAGGTCTTCTGGACTACCGAAGGGCACATAACTTATAGTCAAAAGTTGAATATAGTAATGACCAGTCGCGATTGTACAGAGTACAGTGTAGCCGATTTCAATTAACAAAAAGACCAGGCAAAAATGCAAAAGTGGAAAAACTGTTCCAGTGCTGCTGGTAAGAGGCTAATCCGACGTATGTTGTGACGAGAAATCGAATGGTGCAACCCCCGTTGCTCTCCGACCAATACTTTTGGCTGTAGCGACAATTCAATAATCATTGATATCATAATCACGTGCCCAGCAACGGCTCTTACTCCATGGAAACCAGGGAAATTTGCAATTTTTCAACAGCTGCCGATGCCTGGCTCAATTCCGCATCTTTTGGCACCTTACTGAAGTGGGTCAGTGTTCAGTTGTACTTTTTACAGCAGACTGTATCAAGTACCTTGTGTTTTTCATGTACAAATGGTGTGGTTTTTCTACACGTAGATAAAGACATTGAGATTGTCTTGGACTTAGAAGTAAGACAATTGCTGGGTGAGTTAAATGGGCCTAGCCCAAAGATTTGACGTCTTCTGGGCTACCGAAGGGCACATAACTTATAGTCAAAAGTTGAATATAGTAATGACCAGTCGCGATGGTACATAGTACAGTGTAGCCGATTTCAATTAACAAAAAGACCAGGCAAAAATGCAAAAGTGTAAAAATTGTTCCAGTGCTGCTGGTAAGAGGCTAATCCGACGTATTTTGTGACGAGAAATCGAATGGTGCAAACCACGTTGCTCTCCGACCAATACTTTTGGCTGTAGCGACAATTGAATGAGCATTTATGTCATAATCACGTGCCCAGCAACGGCTCTTACTCCATGGAAACCAAGGAAATTTGCAATTTTTCAACACCTGCCGATGCCTGGCTCAATTCCGCATCTTTTGGCACCTTATTCATTTGGGTCTGTGGTCAGTTGTACTTTTTACAGCAGACTGTATCAAGTACCTTGTGTTTTTCATGTATAAATGGTGTGGTTTTTCTACACGTAGATAAAGACATTGAGATTGTCTTGGACTTAGAAGTAAGACAATTGCTGGGTGAGTTAAATGGGCTTAGCCCAAAGATTTCAGGTCTTCTGGGCTACCGAAGGGCACATAACTTATAGTCAAAAGTTGAATATAGTAATGACCAGTCGCGATGGTACATAGTACAGTGTAGCCGGTTTCAATTAACAAAAAGACCAGGCAAAAATGCAAAAGTGGAAAAACTGTTCCAGTGCTGCTGGTAAGAGGCTAATTCCTACGTATTTTGTGACGAGAAATCGAATGGTGCAAACCGCGTTGCTCTCCGACCAATACTTTTGGCTGTAGCGACAATTCAATGATCATTGATGTCATAATCACGTGCCCAGCAACGGCTCTTACTCCATGGAAACCAGGGAAATTTGCAATTTTTCAACAGCTGCCGATGCCTGGCTCAATTCCGCATCTTTTTGCAAATTACTGAAGTTGGTCAGTGATCAGTTGTACTTTTTACAGCAGACTGTATCAAGTACCTTGTGTTTTTCACGTACAAATGGTGTGGTTTTTCTACACCTAGATAAAGACATTGAGATTGTCTTGCACTTAGAAGTAAGGCAATTGCTGGGTGAGTTAAATGGGCTTAGCCCAAAGATTTCAGGTCTTCTGGGCTACTGAAGGGCACATAACATATAGTCAAAAGTTGAATATAGTAATGACCAGTCGCGATTGTACAGAGTACAGTGTAGCCGGTTTCAATTAAGAAAAAGACCAGGCAAAAATGCAAAAGTGGAAAAACTGTTCCAGTGCTGCTGGTAAGAGGCTAATCCGACGGATATTGTGACGAGAAATCGAATGGTGCAAACCGCGTTGCTCTCCGACCAATACTTTTGGCTGTAGCGACAATTCAATGATCATTGATGTCATAATCACGTGCCCAGCAACGGCTCTTACTCCATGGAAACCAGGGATATTTGCAATTTTTTAACAGCTGCCGATGCCAGGCCCAATTCCGCATCTTTTGGCACCTTATAAATGTGGGTCAGTGTTTACTTGTACTTTTTACAGCAGACTGTATCAAGTACCTTTTGTTTTTTGTGTACAAATGGTCTGGTTTTTCTACACGTAGATAAAGACATTGAGTTTGTCTTCGACTTAGAAGTAAGACAATTGCTGGGTGAGTTAAATGGGCTTGGCCCAAAGATTTCAGGTCTTCTGGGCTACCGATGGGCACATAACTTATAGTCAAAAGTTGAATATAGTAATGACAAGTCGCTATTGTACATAGTACAGTGTAGCCGATTTCAATTAACAAAATGACCAGGCAAAAATGCAAAAGTGGAAAAACTGTTCCAGTGCTGGTGGTAAGAGACTAATCCGACGTATTTTGTGACGAGAAATCGAATGGTGCAAACCGCGTTGCTCTCCAACCAATACTTTTGGCTGTAGCGACAATTGAATGATCATTGATGTCAAGATCACGTGCCCAGCAACGGCTCTTACTCCATGGAAACCAGGAAAATTTGCAATTTTTCAACAGCTGCCGAAGCCTGGCTCAATTCCGCATCTTTTGGCACCTTATTCATGTGGGTCAGTGTTTAGTTGTACTTTTTACAGCAGACTGTATCAAGTACTTTGTGTTTTTCATGTACAAATGGTGTGGTTTTTCTACACGTAGATAAAGACATTGAGATTATCTTGCACTTAGAAGTAAGGCAATTGCTGGGTGAGTTAAATGGGCTTTGCCCAAAGATTTCAGGTCTTCTGGGCTACCGAAGGGCACATAACTTATAGTCAAAAGTTGAATATAGTAATGACCAGTCGCGATTGTACAGAGTACAGTGTAGCCGATTTCAATTAACAAAAAGACCAGGCAAAAATGCAAAAGTGGAAAAACTGTTCCAGTGCTTCCGGTAAGAGGCTAATCCGACGTATGTTGTGACGAGAAATCGAATGGTGCAACCCCCGTTGCTCTCCGACCAATACTTTTGGCTGTAGCGACAATTCAATAATCATTGATGTCATAATCACGTGCCCAGCAACGGCTCTTACTCCATGGAAACCAGGGAAATTTGCAATTTTTCAACAGCTGCCGATACCTGGCTCAATTCCGCATCTTTTGGCACCTTACTGAAGTGGGTCAGTGTTCAGTTGTACTTTTTACAGCAGACTGTATCAAGTACCTTGTGTTTTTCATGTACAAATGGTGTGGTTTTTCTACACGTAGATAAAGACATTGAGATTGTCTTGGACTTAGAAGTAAGACAATTGCTGGGTGAGTTAAATGGGCCTAGCCCAAAGATTTCAGGTCTTCTGGGCTACTGAAGGGCACATAACATATAGTCAAAAGTTGAATATAGTAATGACCAGTCGCGATTGTACAGAGTACAGTGTAGCCGGTTTCAATTAAGAAAAAGACCAGGCAAAAATGCAAAAGTGGAAAAACTGTTCCAGTGCTGCTGGTAAGAGGCTAATCCGACGTATTTTGTGACGACAAATCGAATGGTGCAAACCGCGTTGCTCTCCGACCAATACTTTTGGCTGTAGCGACAATTCAATGATCATTGATGTCATAATCACGTGCCCAGCAACGCCTCTTACTCCATGGAAACCAGGGAAATTTGCAATTTTTCAACAGCTGCCGATGCCTGGCCCAATTCCGCATCTTTTGGCACCTTATAAATGTGGGTCAGTGTTTAGTTGTACTTTTTACAGCAGACTGTATCAAGTACCTTGTGTTTTTCACGTACAAATGGTGTGGTTTTTCTACACGTAGATAAAGACATTGAGATTGTCTTGCACTTAGAAGTAAGGCAATTGCTGGGTGAGTTAAATGGGCTTAGCCCAAAGATTTCAGGTCTTCTGGACTACCGAAGGGCACATAACTTATAGTCAAAAGTTGAATATAGTAATGACCAGTCGCGATGGTACATAGTACAGTGTAGCCGATTTCAATTAACAAAAAGACCAGGCAAAAATGCAAAAGTGGAAAAACTGTTCCAGTGCTGCTGGTAAGAGGCTAATCCGACGTATTTTGTGACGAGAAATTGAATGGTGCAATCCGCGTTTCTCTCCGACCAATACTTTTGGCTGTAGCGACAATTGAATGATCACTGATGTCATAATCACGTGCACAGCAACGGCTCTTACTCCATGGAAACCAGGGAAATTTGCAATTTTTCAACAGCTGCCGATGCCTGGCTCAATTCCGCATCTTTTGGCACCTTATTCATGTGGGTCTGTTGTCAGTTGTACTTTTTACAGCAGACTGTATCAAGTACCTTGTGTTTTTTATGTACAAATGGTGTGGTTTTTCTACACCTAGATAAAGACATTGAGATTGTCTTGGACTTAGAAGTAAGACAATTGCTGGGTGAGTTAAATGGGCTTAGCCCAAAGATTTGACGTCTTCTGGGCTACCGAAGGGCACATAACATAAAATCAAAAGTTGAATATAGTAATGACCAGTCGCGATTGTACAGAGTACAGTGTAGCCAATTTCAATTAACAAAAAGACCAGGTAAAAATGCAAAAGTGGAAAAACTGTTCCAGTGCTGCTGGTAAGAGGCTAATCCGACGTATTTTGTGACCACAAATCGAATGGTGCAAACCGCGTTGCTCTCCGACCAATACTTTTGGCTGTAGCGACAATTGAATGATTATTGATGTCATAATTACGTGCCCAGCAACGGCTCTTACTCCATGGAAACCAGGGATATTTGCAATTTTTTAACAGCTGCCGAGGCCTGGCCCAATTCCGCATCTTTTGGCACCGTATAAATGTGGGTCAGTGTTTAGTTGTACCTTTTACAGCAGACTGTATCAAGTACCTTGTGTTTTTTATGTACAATACGTGTGGTTTTTCTACACGTAGATAAAGACATTGAGATTGTCTTGGACTTAGAAGTAAGACAATTGCTGGGTGAGTTAAATGGGCTTGGCCCAAAGATTTCAGGTCTTCTGGGCTACCGAAGGGCACATAACTTATAGTCAAAAGTTGAATATAGTAATGACCAGTCGCGATTGAACAAAGTACAGTGTAGCCGGTTTCAATTAACAAAAAGACCAGGCAAAAATGCAAAAGTGGAAAAACTGTTCCAGTGCTGCTAGTAAGAGGCTAATCCGACGTATTTTGTGACGAGAAATCGAATGGTGCAAACCGCGTTGCTCTCCGACCAATACTTTTGGCTGTAGTGACAATTCAATGATCATTTATGTCATAATCACGTGCCCAGCAACGGCTCTTACTCCATGAAAACCAGGGAAATTTGCAATTTTTCAACAGCTGCCGATGCCTGGCTCAATTCCGCATCTTTTGGCACCTTACTGAAGTGGGTCAGTGTTTAGTTGTACTTTTTACAGCAGACTGTATCAAGTACCTTGTGTTTTTCACGTACAAATGGTGTGGTTTTTCTACACGTAGATAAAGACATTGAGATTGTCTTGCACTTAGAGGTAAGACAACTGCTGGGTGAGTTAAATGGGCTTAGCCCAAAGATTTCAGGTCTTCTGGGCTACCGAAGGGCACATAACTTATAGTCCAAAGTCGAATATAGTAATGACCAGTCGCGATTGTACAGAGTACAGTGTAGACGATTTCAATTAAGAAAAATACCAGGTAAAAATGCAAAAGTGGAAAAACTGTTCCAGTGCTGCTGGTAAGAGGCTAATCCGACGTATTTTGTGACCACAAATCGAATGGTGCAAACCGCGTTGCTCTCCGACCAATGCTTTTGGCTGTAGCGACAATTGAATGATCATTGATGTCAAAATCACGTGCACAGCAACGGATCTTACTCCATGGAAACCAGGGAAATTTGCAATTTTTTCAACAGCTGCCGATGCCTGGCTCAATTCCGCATCTTTTGGCACCTTACTCAAGTGGGTCAGTGTTCAGTTGTACTTTTTACAGCAGACTGTATCAAGTACCTTGTGTTTTTTATGTACAAATGGTGTGGTTTTTCTACACATAGATAAAGACATTGAGATTGTCTTGGACTTAGAAGTAAGACAATTGCTGGGTGAGTTAAATGGGCTTAGCCCAAAGATTTCAGGTCTTCTGGGCTACCGAAGGGCACATAACATATAGTCAAAAGTTGAATATAGTAATGACCAGTCGCGATGGTACATAGTACAGTGTAGCCGATTTCAATTAACAAAAAGACCAGGCAAAAATGCAAAAGTGGAAAAACTGTTCCAGTGCTGCTGGTAAGAGGCTAATTCCTACGTATTTTGTGACGAGAAATCGAATGGTGCAAACCGCGTTGCTCTGCGACCAATACTTTTGGCTGTAGCGACAATTCAATGATCATTGATGTCATAATCACGTGCCCAGCAACGGCTCTTACTCCATGGAAACCAGGGAAATTTGCAATTTTTCAACAGCTGCCGATGCC
>NW_027018244.1:0-52851 GCF_032854445.1 Liolophura sinensis | reverse complement strand
CGACTGGTCATTACTATATTCAACTTTTGATTATAAGTTATGTGCCCTTCGGTAGGCCAGAAGACGTCAAATCTTTGGGCCAAGCCCATTTAACTCATCCAGCAATTGTCTTACTTCTAAGTCGAAGACAATCTCAATGTCTTAATCTACATGTTGAAAAACCACACCATTTGTATATAAAAAAACACAAGGTACTTGATACAGTCTGCTGTAAAAAGTACAATTAAACACTGACCCACATCAATAAGGTGCCAAAAGATGCGCAATTGGGCCAGGCATCTCCTGCTGTTGAAAAATTGCAAATTTCCTTGGTTCCATGGAGTAAGAGCCGTTGTTAGCACGTGATTTTCACATAAATGCTCATTCAAATTGTCGCTACAGCCAAAAGTATTGGTCGGAGAGCAACGCGTTTTGCACCATTTGATTTCTCGTCACAAAATACGTCGGATTAGCCTCTTACCAGCAGCATTGGACAGTTTTTTCCACTTTTGGATTTTTGCTTGGGCTTTTAGCTAATTAAATTAGGCTACATTTACTATGTAATATCGCGACTGGTCATTACTATATTCAACTTTTTGATTATAAGTTATGTGCCCTTCGGTAGCCCCAGAAGACGTCAAATCTTTGGGCCAAGCCCATTTAACTCATCCAGCAATTGTCTTACTTCTAAGTCGAAGACAAACTCAATGTCTTTATCTACATGTTGAAAAACCACACCATTTGTATATAAAAAACACAAGGTATTTGATACAGTCTGCTGTAAAAAGTACAATTAAACACTGACCCACATCAATAAGGTGCCAAAAGATGCGCAATTGGGCCAGCATCTCCAGCTGTTGAAAAATTGCAAATTTCCTTGGTTTCCATGGAGTAAGAGCCGTTGTTAGGCACGTGATTTTTCACATAAATGCTCATATCAATTGTCGCTACAGCCAAAAGTATTGGTCGGAGAGCAACGCGGTTTGCACCATTCGATTTCTCGTCACAAAATACGTCGGATTAGCCTCTTACCAGCAGCATTGGAACAGTTTTTCCACTTTTGGATTTTTGCCTGGGCTTTTTGCTAATTCAATTCGGCTACATTTTACTATGTAATATCGCGACTGGTCATTACTATATTCAACTTTTGATTATAAGTTATGTGCCCTTCGGTAGCCCAGAAGGACGTAAAATCTTTGGGCCCAAGCCCATTTAACTCATCCAGCAATTGTCTTACTTGTAAGTCGAAGACAAACTCAATGTCTTTATCTACATGTTGAAAAACCACCACCATTTGTATATAAAAAACACAAGGTACTTGATACAGTCTGCTGTAAAAAGTACAATTAAACACTGACCCACATCAATAAGGTGCCAAAAGATGCGCAATTGGGCCAGGCATCTCCAGCTGTTGAAAAATTGCAAATTTCCTTGGTTTCCATGGAGTAAGAGCCGTTGTTAGGCACGTGATTTTCACATAAATGCTCATTCAATTGTCGCTACAGCCAAAAGTATTGGTCGGAGAGCAACGCGGTTTGCACCATTCGATTTCTCGTCACAAAATACGTCGGATTAGCCTCTTACCAGCAGCATTGGAACAGTTTTTCCCACTTTTGGATTTTTGCCTGGGCTTTTTGCTAATTCAATTCGGCTACATTTACTATGTAAATATCGCGACTGGTCATTACTATATTCAACTTTTGATTATAAGTTATGTGCCCTTCGGTAGCCCAGAAGAACGTCAAATCTTTGGGCCAAGCCATTTAACTCATCCAGCAATTGTCTTACTTCTAAGTCGAAGACAAACTCAATGTCTTTAATCTACATGTTGAAAAACCACACCATTTGTATATATAAAAACACAAGGTACTTGATACAGTCTGCTGTAAAAAGTACAATTAACACTGACCCACATCAATAAGGTGCCAAAAGATGCGCAATTGGGCCAGGCATCTCCAGCTGTTGAAAAATTGCAAATTTCCTTGGTTTCCATGGAGTAAGAGCCGTTGTTAGGCACGTGATTTTCACATAAATGCTCATTCAATTGTCGCTACAGCCAAAAGTATTGGTCGGAGAGCAAACGCGGTTTGCACCATTCGATTTCTCGTCACAAAATACGTCGGATTAGCCTCTTACCCAGCAGAATTGGAACAGTTTTTCCACTTTTGGATTTTTGCCTGGGCTTTTCGCTAATTAAATTAGGCTACATTTACTATGTAATATCGCGACTGGTCATTACTATATTCAACTTTTGATTATAAGTTATGTGCCCTTCGGTAGCCCAGAAGACGTCAAATCTTTGGGCCAAGCCCATTTAACTCATCCAGCAATTGTCCTACTTCTAAGTCGAAGACAAACTCAATGTCTTAATCTACATGTTGAAAAACCACACCATTTGTATATAAAAAACACAAGGTACTTGATACAGTCTGCTGTAAAAAGTACAATTAAACACTGACCCACATCAATAAGGTGCCAAAAGATGCGCAATTGGGCCAGGCATCTCCAGCTGTTGAAAAATTGCAAATTTCCTTGGTTTCCATGGAGTAAGAGCCGTTGTTAGGCACGTGATTTTCACATAAATGCTCATTCAATTGTAGCTACAGCCATAAGTGTCTGTGGGAGAGCAACGCGGTTTGCACCATTCGATTTCTCGTCACAAAATACGTCGGATTAGCCTCTTACCAGCAGCATTGGAACAGTTTTACCACTTTTGGATTTTTGCTTGGGCTTTTTGCTAATTAAATTCGGCTACATTTACTATGTAATATCGCGACTGGTCATTACTATATTCAACTTTTGATTATAAGTTATGTGCCCTTCGGTAGCCCAGAAGACGTCAAATCTTTGGGCCAAGCCCATTTAACTCATCCAGCAATTGTCTTACTTCTAAGTCGAAGACAAACTCAATGTCTTAATCTACATGTTGAAAAACCACACCATTTGTATATAAAAAACACAAGGTACTTGATACAGTCTGCTGTAAAAAGTACAATTAAACACTGACCCACATCAATAAGGTGCCAAAAGATGCGCAATTGGGCCAGGCATCTCCAGCTGTTGAAAAATTGCAAATTTCCTTGGTTTCCATGGAGTAAGAGCCGTTGTTAGGCACGTGATTTTCACATAAATGCTCATTCAATTGTCGCTACAGCCAAAAGTATTGGTCGGAGAGCAACGCGGTTTGCACCATTTGATTTCTCGTCACAAAATACGTCGGATTAGCCTCTTACCAGCAGCATTGGAACAGTTTTTCCACTTTTGGATTTTTGCTTGGGCTTTTTGCTAATTAAATTAGGCTACATTTACTATGTAATATCGCGACTGGTCATTACTATATTCAACTTTTGATTATAAGTTATGTGCCCTTCGGTAGCCCAGAAGACGTCAAATCTTTGGGCCAAGCCCATTTAACTCATCCAGCAATTGTCTTACTTCTAAGTCGAAGACAAACTCAATGTCTTTATCTACATGTTGAAAAACCACACCATTTGTATATAAAAAACACAAGGTATTTGATACAGTCTGCTGTAAAAAGTACAATTAAACACTGACCCACATCAATAAGGTGCCAAAAGATGCGCAATTGGGCCAGGCATCTCCAGCTGTTGAAAAATTGCAAATTTCCTTGGTTTCCATGGAGTAAGAGCCGTTGTTAGGCACGTGATTTTCACATAAATGCTCATTCAATTGTCGCTACAGCCAAAAGTATTGGTCGGAGAGCAACGCGGTTTGCACCATTCGATTTCTCGTCACAAAATACGTCGGATTAGCCTCTTACCAGCAGCATTGGAACAGTTTTTCCACTTTTGGATTTTTGCCTGGGCTTTTTGCTAATTCAATTCGGCTACATTTACTATGTAATATCGCGACTGGTCATTACTATATTCAACTTTTGATTATAAGTTATGTGCCCTTCGGTAGCCCAGAAGACGTCAAATCTTTGGGCCAAGCCCATTTAACTCATCCAGCAATTGTCTTACTTCTAAATCGAAGACAAACTCAATGTCTTTATCTACATGTTGAAAAACCACACCATTTGTATATAAAAAACACAAGGTACTTGATACAGTCTGCTGTAAAAAGTACAATTAAACACTGACCCACATCAAAAAGGTGCCAAAAGATGCGCAATTGGGCCAGGCATCTCCAGCTGTTGAAAAATTGCAAATTTCCTTGGTTTCCATGGAGTAAGAGCCGTTGTTAGGCACGTGATTTTCACATAAATGCTCATTCAGTTGTCGCTACAGCCAAAAGTATTGGTCGGAGAGCAACGCGGTTTGCACCATTCGATTTCTCGTCACAAAATACGTCGGATTAGCCTCTTACCAGCAGCATTGGAACAGTTTTTCCACTTTTGGATTTTTGCCTGGGCTTTTTGCTAATTCAATTCGGCTACATTTACTATGTAATATCGCGACTGGTCATTACTATATTCAACTTTTGATTATAAGTTATGTGCCCTTCGGTAGCCCAGAAGACGTCAAATCTTTGGGCCAAGCCCATTTAACTCATCCAGCAATTGTCTTACTTCTAAGTCGAAGACAAACTCAATGTCTTTATCTACATGTTGAAAAACCACACCATTTGTATATAAAAAAACACAAGGTACTTGATACAGTCTGCTGTAAAAAGTACAATTAAACACTGACCCACATCAATAAGGTGCCAAAAGATGCGCAATTGGGCCAGGCATCTCCAGCTGTTGAAAAATTGCAAATTTCCTTGGTTTCCATGGAGTAAGAGCCGTTGCTGGGCACGTGATTTTCACATAAATGCTCATTCAATTGTCGCTACAGCCAAAAGTATTGGTCGGAGAGCAACGCGGTTTGCACCATTCGATTTCTCGTCACAAAATACGTCGGATTAGCCTCTTACCAGCAGCATTGGAACAGTTTTGCCACTTCTGGATTTTTGCCTGGGATTTTTGCTAATTAAATTCGGCTACATTTACTATGTAATATCGCGACTGGTCATTACTATATTCAACTTTTGATTATAAGTTATGTGCCCTTCGGTAGCCCAGAAGACGTCAAATCTTTGGGCCAAGCCCATTTAACTCATCCAGCAATTGTCTTACTTCTAAGTCGAAGACAAACTCAATGTCTTTATCTACATGTTGAAAAACCACACCATTTGTATATAAAAAACACAAGGTACTTGATACAGTCTGCTGTAAAAAGTACAATTGAACACTGACCCACATCAATAAGGTGCCAAAAGATGCGCAATTGGGCCAGGCATCTCCAGCTGTTGAAAAATTGCAAATTTCCTTGGTTTCCATGGAGTAAGAGCCGTTGTTAGGCACGTGATTTTCACATAAATGCTCATTCAATTGTCGCTACAGCCAAAAGTATTGGTCGGAGAGCAACGCGGTTTGCACCATTCGATTTCTCGTCACAAAATACGTCGGATTAGCCTCTTACCAGCAGCATTGGAACAGTTTTTCCACTTTTGGATTTTTGCCTGATCTTTTTGCTAATTGAAATCGGCTACATTTACAATGTACCATCGCGACTGGTCATTGCTATATTTAACTTTTGATTATAAGTTATGTGCCCTTCGGTAGCCCAGAAGACGTCAAATCTTTGGGCCAAGCCCATTTAACTCATCCAGCAACTGTTTTACTTCTAAGTGAAAGACAAACTCAATGTCTTTATCTACATGTTAAAAAACCACACCATTTGTATATAAAAAACACAAGGTACTTGATATAGTCTGCTGTAAAAAGAACAATTAAACACTGACCCACATCAATAAGGTGCCAAAAGATGCTCAATTGGGCCAGGCATCTCCAGTTGTTGAAAAATTGCAAATTTCCTTGGTTTCCATGGAGTAAGAACCTTTGTTGGGCACGTGATTTTCACATAAATGCTCGTTCAATTGTCGCTACAGCCAAAAGTATTGGTCGGAGATCAACGCGGTTTGCACCATTCGATTTCTCGTCACAAAGTACGTCGGATTAGCCTCTTACCAGCAGCATTGGAACAGTTTTTCCACTTTTGGATTTTTGCTTGATCTTTTTGCTAATTGAAATCGGCTACATTTACAATGTACCATCTCGACTGGTCATTACTATATTCAGCTTTTGATTATAAGTTATGTGCCCTTCGGTAGCCCAGAAGACGTCAAATCTTTGGGCCAAGCCCATTTAACTCATCCAGCAATTGTCTTACTTCTAAGTCGAAGACAAACTCAATGTCTTTATCTACATGTTGAAAAACCACACCATTTGTATATAAAAACAGCAAGGTACTTGATACAGTCTGCTGTAAAAAGTACAATTAAACACTGACCCACATCAATAAGGTGCCAAAAGATGCGCAATTGGGCCAGGCATCTCCAGCTGTTGAAAAATTGCAAATTTCCTTGGTTTCCATGGAGTAAGAGCCGTTGTTAGGCACGTGATTTTCACATAAATGCTCATTCAATTGTCGCTACAGCCAAAAGTATTGGTCGGAGAGCAACGCGGTTTGCACCATTCGATTTCTCGTCACAAAATACGTCGGATTAGCCTCTTACCAGCAGCATTGGAACAGTTTTTCCACTTTTGGATTTTTGCTTGGGCTTTTTGCTAATTAAATTAGGCTACATTTACTATGTAATATCGCGACTGGTCATTACTATATTCAACTTTTGATTATAAGTTATGTGCCCTTCGGTAGCCCAGAAGACGTAAAATCTTTGGGCCAAGCCCATTTAACTCATCCAGCAATTGTCTTACTTCTAAGTCGAAGACAAACTCAATGTCTTTATCTACATGTTGAAAAACCACACCATTTGTATATAAAAAACACAAGGTACTTGATACAGTCTGCTGTAAAAAGTACAATTGAACACTGACCCACATCAATAAGGTGCCAAAAGATGCGCAATTGGGCCAGGCATCTCCAGCTGTTGAAAAATTGCAAATTTCCTTGGTTTCCATGGAGTAAGAGCCGTTGTTAGGCACGTGATTTTCACATAAATGCTCATTCAGTTGTCGCTACAGCCAAAAGTATTGGTCGGAGAGCAACGCGGTTTGCACCATTCGATTTCTCGTCACAAAATACGTCGGATTAGCCTCTTACCAGCAGCATTGGAACAGTTTTTCCACTTTTGGATTTTTGCCTGGGCTTTTTGCTAATTCAATTCGGCTACATTTACTATGTAATATCGCGACTGGTCATTACTATATTCAACTTTTGATTATAAGTTATGTGCCCTTCGGTAGCCCAGAAGACGTCAAATCTTTGGGCCAAGCCCATTTAACTCATCCAGCAATTGTCTTACTTCTAAGTCGAAGACAAACTCAATGTCTTTATCTACATGTTGAAAAACCACACCATTTGTATATAAAAAAACACAAGGTACTTGATACAGTCTGCTGTAAAAAGTACAATTAAACACTGACCCACATCAATAAGGTGCCAAAAGATGCGCAATTGGGCCAGGCATCTCCAGCTGTTGAAAAATTGCAAATTTCCTTGGTTTCCATGGAGTAAGAGCCGTTGCTGGGCACGTGATTTTCACATAAATGCTCATTCAATTGTCGCTACAGCCAAAAGTATTGGTCGGAGAGCAACGCGGTTTGCACCATTCGATTTCTCGTCACAAAATACGTCGGATTAGCCTCTTACCAGCAGCATTGGAACAGTTTTGCCACTTCTGGATTTTTGCCTGGGATTTTTGCTAATTAAATTCGGCTACATTTACTATGTAATATCGCGACTGGTCATTACTATATTCAACTTTTGATTATAAGTTATGTGCCCTTCGGTAGCCCAGAAGACGTCAAATCTTTGGGCCAAGCCCATTTAACTCATCCAGCAATTGTCTTACTTCTAAGTCGAAGACAAACTCAATGTCTTTATCTACATGTTGAAAAACCACACCATTTGTATATAAAAAACACAAGGTACTTGATACAGTCTGCTGTAAAAAGTACAATTGAACACTGACCCACATCAATAAGGTGCCAAAAGATGCGCAATTGGGCCAGGCATCTCCAGCTGTTGAAAAATTGCAAATTTCCTTGGTTTCCATGGAGTAAGAGCCGTTGTTAGGCACGTGATTTTCACATAAATGCTCATTCAATTGTCGCTACAGCCAAAAGTATTGGTCGGAGAGCAACGCGGTTTGCACCATTCGATTTCTCGTCACAAAATACGTCGGATTAGCCTCTTACCAGCAGCATTGGAACAGTTTTTCCACTTTTGGATTTTTGCCTGATCTTTTTGCTAATTGAAATCGGCTACATTTACAATGTACCATCGCGACTGGTCATTGCTATATTTAACTTTTGATTATAAGTTATGTGCCCTTCGGTAGCCCAGAAGACGTCAAATCTTTGGGCCAAGCCCATTTAACTCATCCAGCAACTGTTTTACTTCTAAGTGAAAGACAAACTCAATGTCTTTATCTACATGTTAAAAAACCACACCATTTGTATATAAAAAACACAAGGTACTTGATATAGTCTGCTGTAAAAAGAACAATTAAACACTGACCCACATCAATAAGGTGCCAAAAGATGCTCAATTGGGCCAGGCATCTCCAGTTGTTGAAAAATTGCAAATTTCCTTGGTTTCCATGGAGTAAGAACCTTTGTTGGGCACGTGATTTTCACATAAATGCTCGTTCAATTGTCGCTACAGCCAAAAGTATTGGTCGGAGATCAACGCGGTTTGCACCATTCGATTTCTCGTCACAAAGTACGTCGGATGAGCCTCTTACCAGCAGCATTGGAACAGTTTTTCCACTTTTGGATTTTTGCTTGATCTTTTTGCTAATTGAAATCGGCTACATTTACAATGTACCATCTCGACTGGTCATTACTATATTCAGCTTTTGATTATAAGTTATGTGCCCTTCGGTAGCCCAGAAGACGTCAAATCTTTGGGCCAAGCCCATTTAACTCATCCAGCAATTGTCTTACTTCTAAGTCGAAGACAAACTCAATGTCTTTATCTACATGTTGAAAAACCACACCATTTGTATATAAAAACAGCAAGGTACTTGATACAGTCTGCTGTAAAAAGTACAATTAAACACTGACCCACATCAATAAGGTGCCAAAAGATGCGCAATTGGGCCAGGCATCTCCAGCTGTTGAAAAATTGCAAATTTCCTTGGTTTCCATGGAGTAAGAGCCGTTGTTAGGCACGTGATTTTCACATAAATGCTCATTCAATTGTCGCTACAGCCAAAAGTATTGGTCGGAGAGCAACGCGGTTTGCACCATTCGATTTCTCGTCACAAAATACGTCGGATTAGCCTCTTACCAGCAGCATTGGAACAGTTTTTCCACTTTTGGATTTTTGCTTGGGCTTTTCGCTAATTAAATTAGGCTACATTTACTATGTAATATCGCGACTGGTCATTACTATATTCAACTTTTGATTATAAGTTATGTGCCCTTCGGTAGCCCAGAAGACGTCAAATCTTTGGGCCAAGCCCATTTATCTCACCCAGCAATTGTCTTACTTCTAAGTCGAAGACAAACTCAATGTCTTTATCTACATGTTGAAAAACCACACCATTTGTATACAAAAAACACAAGGTATTTGATACAGTCTGCTGTAAAAAGTACAATTAAACACTGACCCACATCAATAAGGTGCCAAAAGATGCGCAATTGGGCCAGGCATCTCCAGCTGTTGAAAAATTGCAAATTTCCTTGGTTTCCATGGAGTAAGAGCCGTTGTTAGGCACGTGATTTTCACATAAATGCTCATTCAATTGTCGCTACAGCCAAAAGTATTGGTCGGAGAGCAACGCGGTTTGCACCATTCGATTTCTCGTCACAAAATACGTCGGATTAGCCTCTTACCAGCAGCATTGGAACAGTTTTTCCACTTTTGGATTTTTGCTTGGGCTTTTTGCTAATTAAATTAGGCTACATTTACTATGTAATATCGCGACTGGTCATTACTATATTCAACTTTTGATTATAAGTTATGTGCCCTTCGGTAGCCCAGAAGACGTAAAATCTTTGGGCCAAGCCCATTTAACTCATCCAGCAATTGTCTTACTTCTAAGTCGAAGACAAACTCAATGTCTTTATCTACATGTTGAAAAACCACACCATTTGTATATAAAAAACACAAGGTATTTGATACAGTCTGCTGTAAAAAGTACAATTAAACACTGACCCACATCAATAAGGTGCCAAAAGATGCGCAATTGGGCCAGGCATCTCCAGCTGTTGAAAAATTGCAAATTTCCTTGGTTTCCATGGAGTAAGAGCCGTTGTTAGGCACGTGATTTTCACATAAATGCTCATTCAATTGTCGCTACAGCCAAAAGTATTGGTCGGAGAGCAACGCGGTTTGCACCATTCGATTTCTCGTCACAAAATACGTCGGATTAGCCTCTTACCAGCAGCATTGGAACAGTTTTTCCACTTTTGGATTTTTGCTTGGGCTTTTTGCTAATTCAATTCGGCTACATTTACTATGTAATATCGCGACTGGTCATTACTATATTCAACTTTTGATTATAAGTTATGTGCCCTTCGGTAGCCCAGAAGACGTCAAATCTTTGGGCCAAGCCCATTTAACTCATCCAGCAATTGTCTTACTTCTAAGTCGAAGACAAACTCAATGTCTTTATCTACATGTTGAAAAACCACACCATTTGTATATAAAAACAACAAGGTACTTGATACAGTCTGCTGTAAAAAGTACAATTGAACACTGACCCACATCAATAAGGTGCCAAAAGATGCGCAATTGGGCCAGGCATCTCCAGCTGTTGAAAAATTGCAAATTTCCTTGGTTTCCATGGAGTAAGAGCCGTTGTTAGGCACGTGATTTTCACATAAATGCTCATTCAATTGTAGCTACAGCCATAAGTGTTGGTGGGAGAGCAACGCGGTTTGCACCATTCGATTTCTCGTCACAAAATACGTCGGATTAGCCTCTTACCAGCAGCATTGGAACAGTTTTACCACTTTTGGATTTTTGCTTGGGCTTTTTGCTAATTAAATTCGGCTACATTTACTATGTAATATCGCGACTGGTCATTACTATATTCAACTTTTGATTATAAGTTATGTGCCCTTCGGTAGGCCAGAAGACGTCAAATCTTTGGGCCAAGCCCATTTAACTCATCCAGCAATTGTCTTACTTCTAAGTCGAAGACAATCTCAATGTCTTAATCTACATGTTGAAAAACCACACCATTTGTATATAAAAAACACAAGGTACTTGATACAGTCTGCTGTAAAAAGTACAATTAAACACTGACCCACATCAATAAGGTGCCAAAAGATGCGCAATTGGGCCAGGCATCTCCAGCTGTTGAAAAATTGCAAATTTCCTTGGTTTCCATGGAGTAAGAGCCGTTGTTAGGCACGTGATTTTCACATAAATGCTCATTCAATTGTCGCTACAGCCAAAAGTATTGGTCGGAGAGCAACGCGGTTTGCACCATTTGATTTCTCGTCACAAAATACGTCGGATTAGCCTCTTACCAGCAGCATTGGAACAGTTTTTCCACTTTTGGATTTTTGCTTGGGCTTTTAGCTAATTAAATTAGGCTACATTTACTATGTAATATCGCGACTGGTCATTACTATATTCAACTTTTGATTATAAGTTATGTGCCCTTCGGTAGCCCAGAAGACGTCAAATCTTTGGGCCAAGCCCATTTAACTCATCCAGCAATTGTCTTACTTCTAAGTCGAAGACAAACTCAATGTCTTTATCTACATGTTGAAAAACCACACCATTTGTATATAAAAAACACAAGGTATTTGATACAGTCTGCTGTAAAAAGTACAATTAAACACTGACCCACATCAATAAGGTGCCAAAAGATGCGCAATTGGGCCAGGCATCTCCAGCTGTTGAAAAATTGCAAATTTCCTTGGTTTCCATGGAGTAAGAGCCGTTGTTAGGCACGTGATTTTCACATAAATGCTCATTCAATTGTCGCTACAGCCAAAAGTATTGGTCGGAGAGCAACGCGGTTTGCACCATTCGATTTCTCGTCACAAAATACGTCGGATTAGCCTCTTACCAGCAGCATTGGAACAGTTTTTCCACTTTTGGATTTTTGCCTGGGCTTTTTGCTAATTCAATTCGGCTACATTTACTATGTAATATCGCGACTGGTCATTACTATATTCAACTTTTGATTATAAGTTATGTGCCCTTCGGTAGCCCAGAAGACGTAAAATCTTTGGGCCAAGCCCATTTAACTCATCCAGCAATTGTCTTACTTGTAAGTCGAAGACAAACTCAATGTCTTTATCTACATGTTGAAAAACCACACCATTTGTATATAAAAAACACAAGGTACTTGATACAGTCTGCTGTAAAAAGTACAATTAAACACTGACCCACATCAATAAGGTGCCAAAAGATGCGCAATTGGGCCAGGCATCTCCAGCTGTTGAAAAATTGCAAATTTCCTTGGTTTCCATGGAGTAAGAGCCGTTGTTAGGCACGTGATTTTCACATAAATGCTCATTCAATTGTCGCTACAGCCAAAAGTATTGGTCGGAGAGCAACGCGGTTTGCACCATTCGATTTCTCGTCACAAAATACGTCGGATTAGCCTCTTACCAGCAGCATTGGAACAGTTTTTCCACTTTTGGATTTTTGCCTGGGCTTTTTGCTAATTCAATTCGGCTACATTTACTATGTAATATCGCGACTGGTCATTACTATATTCAACTTTTGATTATAAGTTATGTGCCCTTCGGTAGCCCAGAAGACGTCAAATCTTTGGGCCAAGCCCATTTAACTCATCCAGCAATTGTCTTACTTCTAAGTCGAAGACAAACTCAATGTCTTTATCTACATGTTGAAAAACCACACCATTTGTATATAAAAAACACAAGGTACTTGATACAGTCTGCTGTAAAAAGTACAATTAAACACTGACCCACATCAATAAGGTGCCAAAAGATGCGCAATTGGGCCAGGCATCTCCAGCTGTTGAAAAATTGCAAATTTCCTTGGTTTCCATGGAGTAAGAGCCGTTGTTAGGCACGTGATTTTCACATAAATGCTCATTCAATTGTCGCTACAGCCAAAAGTATTGGTCGGAGAGCAACGCGGTTTGCACCATTCGATTTCTCGTCACAAAATACGTCGGATTAGCCTCTTACCAGCAGAATTGGAACAGTTTTTCCACTTTTGGATTTTTGCCTGGGCTTTTCGCTAATTAAATTAGGCTACATTTACTATGTAATATCGCGACTGGTCATTACTATATTCAACTTTTGATTATAAGTTATGTGCCCTTCGGTAGCCCAGAAGACGTCAAATCTTTGGGCCAAGCCCATTTAACTCATCCAGCAATTGTCCTACTTCTAAGTCGAAGACAAACTCAATGTCTTAATCTACATGTTGAAAAACCACACCATTTGTATATAAAAAACACAAGGTACTTGATACAGTCTGCTGTAAAAAGTACAATTAAACACTGACCCACATCAATAAGGTGCCAAAAGATGCGCAATTGGGCCAGGCATCTCCAGCTGTTGAAAAATTGCAAATTTCCTTGGTTTCCATGGAGTAAGAGCCGTTGTTAGGCACGTGATTTTCACATAAATGCTCATTCAATTGTAGCTACAGCCATAAGTGTCTGTGGGAGAGCAACGCGGTTTGCACCATTCGATTTCTCGTCACAAAATACGTCGGATTAGCCTCTTACCAGCAGCATTGGAACAGTTTTACCACTTTTGGATTTTTGCTTGGGCTTTTTGCTAATTAAATTCGGCTACATTTACTATGTAATATCGCGACTGGTCATTACTATATTCAACTTTTGATTATAAGTTATGTGCCCTTCGGTAGCCCAGAAGACGTCAAATCTTTGGGCCAAGCCCATTTAACTCATCCAGCAATTGTCTTACTTCTAAGTCGAAGACAAACTCAATGTCTTAATCTACATGTTGAAAAACCACACCATTTGTATATAAAAAACACAAGGTACTTGATACAGTCTGCTGTAAAAAGTACAATTAAACACTGACCCACATCAATAAGGTGCCAAAAGATGCGCAATTGGGCCAGGCATCTCCAGCTGTTGAAAAATTGCAAATTTCCTTGGTTTCCATGGAGTAAGAGCCGTTGTTAGGCACGTGATTTTCACATAAATGCTCATTCAATTGTCGCTACAGCCAAAAGTATTGGTCGGAGAGCAACGCGGTTTGCACCATTTGATTTCTCGTCACAAAATACGTCGGATTAGCCTCTTACCAGCAGCATTGGAACAGTTTTTCCACTTTTGGATTTTTGCTTGGGCTTTTTGCTAATTAAATTAGGCTACATTTACTATGTAATATCGCGACTGGTCATTACTATATTCAACTTTTGATTATAAGTTATGTGCCCTTCGGTAGCCCAGAAGACGTCAAATCTTTGGGCCAAGCCCATTTAACTCATCCAGCAATTGTCTTACTTCTAAGTCGAAGACAAACTCAATGTCTTTATCTACATGTTGAAAAACCACACCATTTGTATATAAAAAACACAAGGTATTTGATACAGTCTGCTGTAAAAAGTACAATTAAACACTGACCCACATCAATAAGGTGCCAAAAGATGCGCAATTGGGCCAGGCATCTCCAGCTGTTGAAAAATTGCAAATTTCCTTGGTTTCCATGGAGTAAGAGCCGTTGTTAGGCACGTGATTTTCACATAAATGCTCATTCAATTGTCGCTACAGCCAAAAGTATTGGTCGGAGAGCAACGCGGTTTGCACCATTCGATTTCTCGTCACAAAATACGTCGGATTAGCCTCTTACCAGCAGCATTGGAACAGTTTTTCCACTTTTGGATTTTTGCTTGGGCTTTTTGCTAATTCAATTCGGCTACATTTACTATGTAATATCGCGACTGGTCATTACTATATTCAACTTTTGATTATAAGTTATGTGCCCTTCGGTAGCCCAGAAGACGTCAAATCTTTGGGCCAAGCCCATTTAACTCATCCAGCAATTGTCTTACTTCTAAGTCGAAGACAAACTCAATGTCTTTATCTACATGTTGAAAAACCACACCATTTGTATATAAAAAACACAAGGTACTTGATACAGTCTGCTGTAAAAAGTACAATTGAACACTGACCCACATCAATAAGGTGCCAAAAGATGCGCAATTGGGCCAGGCATCTCCAGCTGTTGAAAAATTGCAAATTTCCTTGGTTTCCATGGAGTAAGAGCCGTTGTTAGGCACGTGATTTTCACATAAATGCTCATTCAATTGTCGCTACAGCCGAAAGTATTGGTCGGAGAGCAACGCGGTTTGCACCATTCGATTTCTCGTCACAAAATACGTCGGATTAGCCTCTTACCAGCAGAATTGGAACAGTTTTTCCACTTTTGGATTTTTGCCTGGGCTTTTTGCTAATTCAATTCGGCTACATTTACTATGTAATATCGCGACTGGTCATTACTATATTCAACTTTTGATTATAAGTTATGTGCCCTTCGGTAGCCCAGAAGACGTCAAATCTTTGGGCCAAGCCCATTTAACTCATCCAGCAATTGTCTTACTTCTAAGTCGAAGACAAACTCAATGTCTTTATCTACATGTTGAAAAACCACACCATTTGTATATAAAAAACACAAGGTACTTGATACAGTCTGCTGTAAAAAGTACAATTAAACACTGACCCACATCAATAAGGTGCCAAAAGATGCGCAATTGCCAGGCATCTCCAGCTGTTGAAAAATTGCAAATTTCCTTGGTTTCCATGGAGTAAGAGCCGTTGTTAGGCACGTGATTTTCACATAAATGCTCATTCAATTGTCGCTACAGCCATAAGTGTTGGTCGGAGAGCAACGCGGTTTGCACCATTCGATTTCTCGTCACGAAATACGGCGGATTAGCCTCTTACCAGCAGCATTGGAACAGTTTTTCCACTTTGGGATTTTTGCCTGGGCTTTTTGCTAATTCAATTCGGCTACATTTACTATGTAATATCGCGACTGGTCATTACTATAATCAACTTTTGATTATAAGTTATGTGCCCTTCGGTAGCCCAGAAGACGTCAAATCTTTGGGCCAAGCCCGTTTAACTCATCCAGCAATTGTCTTACTTCTAAGTCGAAGACAAACTCAATGTCTTTATCTACATGTTGAAAAACCACACCATTTGTATATAAAAACAACAAGGTACTTGATACAGTCTGCTGTAAAAAGTACAATTGAACACTGACCCACATCAATAAGGTGCCAAAAGATGCGCAATTGGGCCAGGCATCTCCAGCTGTTGAAAAATTGCAAATTTCCTTGGTTTCCATGGAGTAAGAGCCGTTGCTGGTCACGTGATTTTCACATAAATGCTCATTCAATTGTCGCTACAGCCAAAAGTATTGGTCGGAGAGCAACGCGGTTTGCACCATTCGATTTCTCGTCACAAAATACGTCGGATTAGCCTCTTATCAGCAGCATTGGAACAGTTTTTCCACTTTTGGATTTTTGCCTGGGCTTTTTGCTAATTCAATTCGGCTACATTTACTATGTAATATCGCGACTGGTCATTACTATAATCAACTTTTGATTATAAGTTATGTGCCCTTCGGTAGCCCAGAAGACGTCAAATCTTTGGGCCAAGCCCATTTAACTCATCCAGCAATTGTCTTACTTCTAAGTCGAAGACAAACTCAATGTCTTTATCTACATGTTGAAAAACCACACCATTTGTATATAAAAAACACAAGGTACTTGATACAGTCTGCTGTAAAAAGTACAATTAAACACTGACCCACATCAATAAGGTGCCAAAAGATGCGCAATTGGGCCAGGCATCTCCAGCTGTTGAAAAATTGCAAATTTCCTTGGTTTCCATGGAGTAAGAGCCGTTGCTGGGCACGTGATTTTCACTTAAATGCTCATTCAATTGTCGCTACAGCCAAAAGTATTGGTCGGAGAGCAAAGCGGTTTGCACCATTCGATTTCTCGTCACAAAATACGTCGGATTAGCCTCTTATCAGCAGCATTGGAACAGTTTTTCCACTTTTGGATTTTTGCCTGGGCTTTTTGCAAATTCAATTCGGCTACATTTACTATGTAATATCGCGACTGGTCATTACTATAATCAACTTTTGATTATAAGTTATGTGCCCTTCGGTAGCCCAGAAGACGTCAAATCTTTGGGCCAAGCCCATTTAACTCATCCAGCAATTGTCTTACTTCTAAGTCGAAGACAATCTCAATGTCTTTATCTACATGTTGAAAAACCACACCATTTGTATATAAAAAACACAAGGTACTTGATACAGTCTGCTGTAAAAAGTACAACTGAACACTGACCCACATCAATAAGGTGCCAAAAGATGCGCAATTGGGCCAGGCATCTCCAGCTGTTGAAAAATTGCAAATTTCCTTGGTTTCCATGGAGTAAGAGCCGTTGTTAGGCACGTGATTTTCACATAAATGCTCATTCAATTGTAGCTACAGCCATAAGTGTTGGTCGGAGAGCAACGCGGTTTGCACCATTCGATTTCTCGTCACAAAATACGGCGGATTAGCCTCTTATCAGCAGCATTGGAACAGTTTTTCCACTTTTGGATTTTTGCCTGGGCTTTTTGCTAATTAAATTCGGCTACATTTACTATGTAATATCGCGACTGGTCATTACTATAGTCAACTTTTGATTATAAGTTATGTGCCCTTCGGTAGCCCAGAAGACGTCAAATCTTTGGGCCAAGCCCATTTAACTCATCCAGCAATTGTCTTACTTCTAAGTCGAAGACAAACTCAATGTCTTTATCTACATGTTGAAAAACCACACCATTTGTATATAAAAAACACAAGGTACTTGATACAGTCTGCTGTAAAAAGTACAATTGAACACTGACCCACATCAATAAGGTGCCAAAAGATGAGCAATTGGGCCAGGCATCTCCAGCTGTTGAAAAATTGCAAATTTCTTTGGTTTCCATGGAGTAAGAGCCGTTGCTGGTCACGTGATTTTCACATAAATGCTCATTCAATTGTCGCTACAGCCAAAAGTATTGGTCGGAGAGCAACGCGGTTTGCACCATTCGATTTCTCGTCACAAAATACGTCGGATTAGCCTCTTATCAGCAGCATTGGAACAGTTTTTCCACTTTGGGATTTTTGCCTGGGCTTTTTGCTACTTCAATTCGGCTACATTTACTATGTAATATCGCGACTGGTCATTACTATAATCAACTTTTGATTATAAGTTATGTGCCCTTCGGTAGCCCAGAAGACGTCAAATCTTTGGGCCAAGCCCATTTAACTCATCCAGCAATTGTCTTACTTCTAAGTCGAAGACAAACTCAATGTCTTTATCTACATGTTGAAAAACCACACCATTTGTATATAAAAAACACAAGGTACTTGATACAGTCTGCTGTAAAAAGTACAATTAAACACTGACCCACATCAATAAGGTGCCAAAAGATGCGCAATTGGGCCAGGCATCTCCAGCTGTTGAAAAATTGCAAATTTCCTTGGTTTCCATGGAGTAAGAGCCGTTGTTAGGCACGTGATTTTCACATAAATGCTCATTCAATTGTCGCTACAGCCATAAGTGTTGGTCGGAGAGCAACGCGGTTTGCACCATTCGATTTCTCGTCACGAAATACGGCGGATTAGCCTCTTACCAGCAGCATTGGAACAGTTTTTCCACTTTGGGATTTTTGCCTGGGCTTTTTGCTAATTCAATTCGGCTACATTTACTATGTAATATCGCGACTGGTCATTACTATAATCAACTTTTGATTATAAGTTATGTGCCCTTCGGTAGCCCAGAAGACGTCAAATCTTTGGGCCAAGCCCGTTTAACTCATCCAGCAATTGTCTTACTTCTAAGTCGAAGACAAACTCAATGTCTTTATCTACATGTTGAAAAACCACACCATTTGTATATAAAAACAACAAGGTACTTGATACAGTCTGCTGTAAAAAGTACAATTGAACACTGACCCACATCAATAAGGTGCCAAAAGATGCGCAATTGGGCCAGGCATCTCCAGCTGTTGAAAAATTGCAAATTTCCTTGGTTTCCATGGAGTAAGAGCCGTTGCTGGTCACGTGATTTTCACATAAATGCTCATTCAATTGTCGCTACAGCCAAAAGTATTGGTCGGAGAGCAACGCGGTTTGCACCATTCGATTTCTCGTCACAAAATACGTCGGATTAGCCTCTTATCAGCAGCATTGGAACAGTTTTTCCACTTTTGGATTTTTGCCTGGGCTTTTTGCTAATTCAATTCGGCTACATTTACTATGTAATATCGCGACTGGTCATTACTATAATCAACTTTTGATTATAAGTTATGTGCCCTTCGGTAGCCCAGAAGACGTCAAATCTTTGGGCCAAGCCCATTTAACTCATCCAGCAATTGTCTTACTTCTAAGTCGAAGACAAACTCAATGTCTTTATCTACATGTTGAAAAACCACACCATTTGTATATAAAAAACACAAGGTACTTGATACAGTCTGCTGTAAAAAGTACAATTAAACACTGACCCACATCAATAAGGTGCCAAAAGATGCGCAATTGGGCCAGGCATCTCCAGCTGTTGAAAAATTGCAAATTTCCTTGGTTTCCATGGAGTAAGAGCCGTTGCTGGGCACGTGATTTTCACTTAAATGCTCATTCAATTGTCGCTACAGCCAAAAGTATTGGTCGGAGAGCAAAGCGGTTTGCACCATTCGATTTCTCGTCACAAAATACGTCGGATTAGCCTCTTATCAGCAGCATTGGAACAGTTTTTCCACTTTTGGATTTTTGCCTGGGCTTTTTGCTAATTCAATTCGGCTACATTTACTATGTAATATCGCGACTGGTCATTACTATATTCAACTTTTGATTATAAGTTATGTGCCCTTCGGTAGCCCAGAAGGCGTCAAATCTTTGGGCCAAGCCCATTTAACTCATCCAGCAGATGTCTTTTTTCTAAGTCGAAGACAAACTCAATGTCTTTATCTACATGTTGAAAAACCACACCATTTGTATATAAAAAACACAAGGTACTTGATACAGTCTGCTGTAAAAAGTACAATTAAACACTGACCCACATCAATAAGGTGCCAAAAGATGCGCAATTGGGCCAGGCATCTCCAGCTGTTGAAAAATTGCAAATTTCCTTGGTTTCCATGGAGTAAGAGCCGTTGTTAGGCACGTGATTTTCACATAAATGCTCATTCAATTGTAGCTACAGCCATAAGTGTTGGTCGGAGAGCAACGCGGTTTGCACCATTCGATTTCTCGTCACAAAATACGGCGGATTAGCCTCTTATCAGCAGCATTGGAACAGTTTTTCCACTTTTGGATTTTTGCCTGGGCTTTTTGCTAATTAAATTCGGCTACATTTACTATGTAATATCGCGACTGGTCATTACTATAGTCAACTTTTGATTATAAGTTATGTGCCCTTCGGTAGCCCAGAAGACGTCAAATCTTTGGGCCAAGCCCATTTAACTCATCCAGCAATTGTCTTACTTCTAAGTCGAAGACAAACTCAATGTCTTTATCTACATGTTGAAAAACCACACCATTTGTATATAAAAACAACAATGTACTTGACGCAGTCTGCTGTAAAAAGTACAATTGAACACTGACCCACATCAATAAGGTGCCAAAAGATGCGCAATTGGGCCAGGCATCTCCAGCTGTTGAAAAATTGCAAATTTCCTTGGTTGCCATGGAGTAAGAGCCGTTGCTGGTCACGTGATTTTCACATAAATGCTCATTCAATTGTCGCTACAGCCAAAAGTATTGGTCGGAGAGCAACGCGGTTTGCACCATTCGATTTCTCGTCACAAAATACGGCGGATTAGCCTCTTACCAGCAGCATTGGAACAGTTTTTCCACTTTTGGATTTTTGCCTGGGCTTTTTGCTAATTCAATTCGGCTACATTTACTATGTAATATCGCGACTGGTCATTACTATATTCAACTTTTGATTATAAGTTATGTGCCCTTCGGTAGCCCAGAAGACGTCAAATCTTTGGGCCAAGCCCATTTAACTCATCCAGCAATTGTCTTACTTCTAAGTCGAAGACAAACTCAATGTCTTTATCTACATGTTGAAAAACCACACCATTTGTATATAAAAACACAAGGTACTTGATACAGTCTGCTGTAAAAAGTACAATTGAACACTGACCCACATCAATAAGGTGCCAAAAGATGCGCAATTGGGCCAGGCATCTCCAGCTGTTGAAAAATTGCAAATTTCCTTGGTTTCCATGGAGTAAGAGCCGTTGCTGGGCACGTGATTTTCACATAAATGCTCATTCAATTGTCGCTACAGCCAAAAGTATTGGTCGGAGAGCAACGCGGTTTGCACCATTCGATTTCTCGTCACAAAATACGTCGGATTAGCCTCTTACAAGCAGCATTGGAACAATTTTTCCACTTTTGGATTTTTGCCTGGGCTTTTTGCTAATTCAATTCGGCTACATTTACTATGTAATATCGCGACTGGTCATTACTATATTCAACTTTTGATTATAAGTTATGTGCCCTTCGGTAGCCCAGAAGACGTCAAATCTTTGGGCCAAGCCCATTTAACTCATCCAGCAGATGTCTTTTTTCTAAGTCGAAGACAAACTCAATGTCTTTATCTACATGTTGAAAAACCACACCATTTGTATATAAAAAACACAAGGTACTTGATACAGTCTGCTGTAAAAAGTACAATTAAACACTGACCCACATCAATAAGGTGCCAAAAGATGCGCAATTGGGCCAGGCATCTCCAGCTGTTGAAAAATTGCAAATTTCCTTGGTTTCCATGGAGTAAGAGCCGTTGTTAGGCACGTGATTTTCACATAAATGCTCATTCAATTGTAGCTACAGCCATAAGTGTTGGTCGGAGAGCAACGCGGTTTGCACCATTCGATTTCTCGTCACAAAATACGGCGGATTAGCCTCTTACCAGCAGCATTGGAACAGTTTTTCCACTTTTGGATTTTTGCCTGGGCTTTTTGCTAATTCAATTCGGCTACATTTACTATGTAATATCGCGACTGGTCATTGCTATAGTCAACTTTTGATTATAAGTTATGTGCCCTTCGGTAGCCCAGAAGACGTCAAATCTTTGGGCCAAGCCCATTTAACTCATCCAGCAATTGTCTTACTTCTAAGTCGAAGACAAACTCAATGTCTTTATCTACATGTTGAAAAACCACACCATTTGTATATAAAAACACAAGGTACTTGATACAGTCTGCTGTAAAAAGTACAATTGAACACTGACCCACATCAATAAGGTGCCAAAAGATGCGCAATTGGGCCAGGCATCTCCAGCTGTTGAAAAATTGCAAATTTCCTTGGTTGCCATGGAGTAAGAGCCGTTGCTGGTCACGTGATTTTCACATAAATGCTCATTCAATTGTCGCTACAGCCAAAAAGTATTGGTCGGAGAGCAACGCGGTTTGCACCATTCGATTTCTCGTCACAAAATACGGCGGATTAGCCTCTTATCAGCAGCATTGGAACAGTTTTTCCACTTTTGGATTTTTGCCTGGGCTTTTTGCTAATTAAATTCGGCTACATTTACTATGTAATATCGCGACTGGTCATTACTATAGTCAACTTTTGATTATAAGTTATGTGCCCTTCGGTAGCCCAGAAGACGTCAAATCTTTGGGCCAAGCCCATTTAACTCATCCAGCAATTGTCTTACTTCTAAGTCGAAGACAAACTCAATGTCTTTATCTACATGTTGAAAAACCACACCATTTGTATACAAAAAACACAAGGTACTTGATACAGTCTGCTGTAAAAAGTACAATTGAACACTGACCCACATCAATAAGGTGCCAAAAGATGAGCAATTGGGCCAGGCATCTCCAGCTGTTGAAAAATTGCAAATTTCTTTGGTTTCCATGGAGTAAGAGCCGTTGCTGGTCACGTGATTTTCACATAAATGCTCATTCAATTGTCGCTACAGCCAAAAGTATTGGTCGGAGAGCAACGCGGTTTGCACCATTCGATTTCTCGTCACAAAATACGTCGGATTAGCCTCTTATCAGCAGCATTGGAACAGTTTTTCCACTTTGGGATTTTTGCCTGGGCTTTTTGCTACTTCAATTCGGCTACATTTACTATGTAATATCGCGACTGGTCATTACTATAATCAACTTTTGATTATAAGTTATGTGCCCTTCGGTAGCCCAGAAGACGTCAAATCTTTGGGCCAAGCCCATTTAACTCATCCAGCAATTGTCTTACTTCTAAGTCGAAGACAAACTCAATGTCTTTATCTACATGTTGAAAAACCACACCATTTGTATATAAAAAACACAAGGTACTTGATACAGTCTGCTGTAAAAAGTACAATTAAACACTGACCCACATCAATAAGGTGCCAAAAGATGCGCAATTGGGCCAGGCATCTCCAGCTGTTGAAAAATTGCAAATTTCCTTGGTTTCCATGGAGTAAGAGCCGTTGTTAGGCACGTGATTTTCACATAAATGCTCATTCAATTGTCGCTACAGCCAAAAGTATTGGTCGGAGAGCAACGCGGTTTGCACCATTCGATTTCTCGTCACAAAATACGTCGGATTAGCCTCTTACCAGCAGCATTGGAACAGGTTTTCCACTTTGGGATTTTTGCCTGGGCTTTTTGCTAATTAAATTCGGCTACATTTACTATGTAATATCGCGACTGGTCATTACTATAGTCAACTTTTGATTATAAGTTATGTGCCCTTCGGTAGCCCAGAAGACGTCAAATCTTTGGGCCAAGCCCATTTAACTCATCCAGCAATTGTCTTACTTCTAAGTCGAAGACAAACTCAATGTCTTTATCTACATGTTGAAAAACCACACCATTTGTATATAAAAAACACAAGGTACTTGATACAGTCTGCTGTAAAAAGTACAATTTAAACACTGACCCACATCAATAAGGTGCCAAAAGATGCGCAATTGGGCCAGGCATCTCCAGCTGTTGAAAATTTGCAAATTTCCTTGGTTTCCATGGAGTAAGAGCCGTTGCTGGGCACGTGATTTTCACATAAATGCTCATTCAATTGTCGCTACAGCCAAAAGTATTGGTCGGAGAGCAACGCGGTTTGCACCATTCGATTTCTCGTCACAAAATGCGTCGGATTAGCCTATTACCAGCAGCATTGGAACAGTTTTTTCCCACTTTTGGATTTTTGCCTGGGCTTTTTGCTAATTAAATTCCGCTACATATTTTATGTAATATCGCGACTGGTCATTACTATAATCAACTTTTGATTATAAGTTATGTGCCCTTCGGTAGCCCGGAAGACGTTAAATCTTTGGACCAAGCCCATTTAACTCATCCAGCAATTGTCTTACTTCTAAGTCGAAGACAAACTCAATGTCTTTATCTACATGTTGAAAAACCACACCATTTGTATATAAAAAACACAAGGCACTTGATACAGTCTGCTGTAAAAAGTACAATTAAACACTGACCCACATCAATAAGGTGCCAAAAGATGCGCAATTGGGCCAGGCATCTCCAGCTGTTGAAAAATTGCAAATTTCCTTGGTTTCCATGGAGTAAGAGCCGTTGTTATGCACGTGATTTTCACATAAATGCTCATTCAATTGTTGCTACAGCCAAAAGTATTGGTCAGAGAGCAAACGCGGTTTGCACCATTCGATTTCTCGTCACAAAATACGTCGGATTAGCCTCTTACCAGCAGCATTGGAACAGTTTTTCCACTTTTGGATTTTTGCCTGGGCTTTTTGCTAATTAAATTCCGCTACATATTTTATGTAATATCGCGACTGGTCATTACTAAAATCAACTTTTGATTATAAGTTATGTGCCCTTCGGTAGCCCAGAAGACGTCAAATCTTTGGGCCAAGCCCATTTAACTCATCCAGCAATTGTCTTACTTCTAAGTCGAAGACAAACTCAATGTCTTTATCTACATGTTGAAAAACCACACCATTTGTATATAAAAAACACAAGGTACTTGATACAGTCTGCTGTAAAAAGTACAATTAAACACTGACCCACATCAATAAGGTGCCAAAAGATGCGCAATTGGGCCAGGCATCTCCAGCTGTTGAAAAATTGCAAATTTCCTTGGTTTCCATGGAGTAAGAGCCGTTGCTGGGCACGTGATTTTCACATAAATGCTCATTCAATTGTCGCTACAGCCAAAAGTATTGGTCGGAGAGCAACGCGGTTTGCACCATTCGATTTCTCGTCACAAAATACGTCGGATTAGCCTCTTACCAGCAGCATTGGAACAGTTTTTCCACTTTTGGATTTTTGCCTGGGCTTTTTGCTAATTAAATTCTTCTACATTTACTATGTAATATCGCGACTGGTCATTACTATATTCAACTTTTGATTATAAGTTATGTGCCCTTCGGTAGCCCAGAAGACGTCAAATCTTTGGGCCAAGCCCATTTAACTCACCCAGCAATTGTCTTACTTCTAAGTCGAAGACAAACTCAATGTCTTTATCTACATGTTGAAAAACCACACCATTTGTATATAAAAAACACAAGGTACTTGATACAGTCTGCTGTAAAAAGTACAATTAAACACTGACCCACATCAATAAGGTGCCAAAAGATGCGCAATTGGGCCAGGCATCTCCAGCTGTTGAAAAATTGCAAATTTCCTTGGTTTCCATGGAGTAAGAGCAGTGGCTGGGCACGTGATTTTCACATAAATGCTCATTCAATTGTCGCTACAGCCAAAAGTATTGGTCGGAGAGCAACGCGGTTTGCACCATTCGATTTCTCGTCACAAAATACGTCGGATTAGCCTCTTACCAGCAGCATTGGAACAGTTTTTCCACTTTTGGATTTTTGCCTGGACTTTTTGCTAATTCAATTCGGCTACATTTACTATGTAATATCGCGACTGGTCATTACTATAGTCAACTTTTGATTATAAGTTATGTGCCCTTCGGTAGCCCAGAAGACGTCAAATCTTTGGGCCAAGCCCATTTAACTCATCCAGCAATTGTCTTACTTCTAAGTCGAAGACAAACTCAATGTCTTTATCTACATGTTGGAAACCACACCATTTGTATATAAAAAACACAAGGTACTTGATACAGTCTGCTGTAAAAAGTACAATTAAACACTGACCCACATCAATAAGGTGCCAAAAGATGCGCAATTGGGCCAGGCATCTCCAGCTGTTGAAAAATTGCAAATTTCCTTGGTTTCCATGGAGTAAGAGCCGTTGCTGGGCACGTGATTTTCACATAAATGCTCATTGAATTGTCGCTACAGCCCAAAGTATTGGTCGGAGAGCAACGCGGTTTGTACCATTCGATTTCTCGTCACAAAATGCGTCGGATTAGCCTCTTACCAGCAGCATTGGAACAGTTTTTCCACTTTTGGATTTTTGCCTGGGCTTTTTGCTAATTAAATTCCGCTACATATTTTATGTAATATCGCGACTGGTCATTACTATAATCAACTTTTGATTATAAGTTATGTGCCCTTCGGTAGCCCGGAAGACGTCAAATCTTTGGACCAAGCCCATTTAACTCATCCAGCAATTGTCTTACTTCTAAGTCGAAGACAAACTCAATGTCTTTATCTACATGTTGAAAAACCACACCATTTGTATATAAAAAACACAAGGTACTTGATACAGTCTGCTGTAAAAAGTACAATTGAACACTGACCCACATCAATAAGGTGCCAAAAGATGCGCAATTGGGCCAGGCATCTCCAGCTGTTGAAAAATTGCAAATTTCATTGGTTTCCATGGAGTAAGAGCCGTTGTTATGCACGTGATTTTCACATAAATGCTCATTCAATTCTCGCTACAGCCAAAAGTATTGGTCGGAGAGCAACGCGGTTTGCACCATTCGATTTCTCGTCACAAAATACGTCGGATTAGCCTCTTACCAGCACAGCATTGGAACAGTTTTTCCACTTTGGGATTTTTGCCTGGGCTTTTTGCTAATTCAATTCGGCTACATTTACTATGTAATATCGCGACTGGTCATTACTATAGTCAACTTTTGATTATAAGTTATGTGCCCTTCGGTAGCCAGAAGACGTCAAATCTTTGGGCCAAGCCCATTTAACTCATCCAGCAATTGTCTTACTTCTAAGTCGAAGACAAACTCAATGTCTTTATCTACATGTTGAAAAACCACACCATTTGTATATAAAAAACACAAGGTACTTGATACAGTCTGCTGTAAAAAGTACAATTAAACACTGACCCACATCAATAAGGTGCCAAAAGATGCGCAATTGGCCAGGCATCTCCAGCTGTTGAAAAATTGCAAATTTCCTTGGTTTCCATGGAGTAAGAGCCGTTGCTGGGCACGTGAATTTTCACATAAATGCTCATTCAATTGTCGCTACAGCCAAAAGTATTGGTCGGAGAGCAACGCGGTTTGCACCATTCGATTTCTCGTCACAAAATACGTCGGATTAGCCTCTTACCCAGCAGCATTGGAACAGTTTTTCCACTTTTGGATTTTTGCCTGGGCTTTTTGCTATTAAATTCTTCTACATTTACTATGTAATATCGCGACTGGTCATTACTATATTCAACTTTTGATTATAAGTTATGTGCCCTTCGGTAGCCCAGAAGACGTCGTCAAATCTTTGGGCCAAGCCCATTTAACTCACCCAGCAATTGTCTTACTTCTAAGTCGAAGACAAACTCAATGTCTTTATCTACATGTTGAAAAACCACACCATTTGTATATAAAAAACACAAGGTACTTGATACAGTCTGCTGTAAAAGTACAATTAAACACTGACCCACATCAATAAGGTGCCAAAAGATGCGCAATTGGGCCAGGCATCTCCAGCTGTTGAAAAATTGCAAATTTCCTTGGTTTCCATGGAGTAAGAGCAGTGGCTGGGCACGTGATTTTCACATAAATGCTCATTCAATTGTCGCTACAGCCAAAAGTATTGGTCGGAGAGCAACGCGGTTTGCACCATTCGATTTCTCGTCACAAAATACGTCGGATTAGCCTCTTACCAGCAGCATTGGAACAGGTTTTCCACTTTTGGATTTTTGCCTGGACTTTTTGCTAATTCAATTCGGCTACATTTACTATGTAATATCGCGACTGGTCATTACTATAGTCAACTTTTGATTATAAGTTATGTGCCCTTCGGTAGCCCAGAAGACGTCAAATCTTTGGGCCAAGCCCATTTAACTCATCCAGCAATTGTCTTACTTCTAAGTCGAAGACAAACTCAATGTCTTTATCTACATGTTGGAAAACCACACCATTTGTATATAAAAAACACAAGGTACTTGATACAGTCTGCTGTAAAAAGTACAATTAAACACTGACCCACATCAATAAGGTGCCAAAAGATGCGCAATTGGGCCAGGCATCTCCAGCTGTTGAAAAATTGCAAATTTCCTTGGTTTCCATGGAGTAAGAGCCGTTGCTGGGCACGTGATTTTCACATAAATGCTCATTAAATTGTCGCTACAGCCCAAAGTATTGGTCGGAGAGGCAACGCGGTTTGTACCATTCGATTTCTCGTCACAAAATGCGTCGGATTAGCCTCTTACAGCAGCATTGGAACAGTTTTCCACTTTTGGATTTTTGCCTGACCTTTTTGCTAATTAAATTCCGCTACATATTTTATGTAATATCGCGACTGGTCATTACTATAATCAACTTTTGATTATAAGTTATGTGCCCTTCGGTAGCCCGGAAGACGTCAAATCTTTGGACCAAGCCCATTTAACTCATCCAGCAATTGTCTTACTTCTAAGTCGAAGACAAACTCAATGTCTTTATCTACATGTTGAAAAACCACACCATTTGTATATAAAAAAACACAAGGTACTTGATACAGTCTGCTGTAAAAAGTACAATTGAACACTGACCCACATCAATAAGGTGCCAAAAGATGCGCAATTGGGCCAGGCATCTCGAGCTGTTGAAAAATTGCAAATTTCATTGGTTTCCATGGAGTAAGAGCCGTTTGTTATGCACGTGATTTTCGCATAAATGCTCATTCAATTCTCGCTACAGCCAAAAGTATTGGTCGGAGAGCAACGCGGTTTGCACCATTCGATTTCTCGTCACAAAATACGTCGGATTAGCCTCTTACCAGCAGCATTGGAACAGTTTTTCCACTTTGGGATTTTTGCCTGGTCTTTTTGCTAATTCAATTCGGCTACATTTACTATGTAATATCGCGACTGGTCATTACTATAGTCAACTTTTGATTATAAGTTATGTGCCCTTCGGTAGCCAGAAGACGTCAAATCTTTGGGCCAAGCCCATTTAACTCATCCAGCAATTGTCTTACTTCTAAGTCGAAGACAAACTCAATGTCTTTATCTACATGTTGAAAAACCACACCATTTGTATATTAAAAACACAAGGTACTTGATACAGTCTGCTGTAAAAAGTACAATTAAACACTGACCCACATCAATAAGGTGCCAAAAGATGCGCAATTGGGCCAGGCATCTCCAGCTGTTGAAAAATTGCAAATTTCCTTGGTTTCCATGGAGTAAGAGCCGTTGCTGGGCACGTGATTTTCACATAAATGCTCATTCAATTGTGGCTACAGCCAAAAGTATTGGTCGGAGAGCAACGCGGTTTGCACCATTCGATTTCTCGTCACAAAATACGTCGGATTAGCCTCTTACCAGCAGCATTGGAACAGTTTTTCCACTTTGGGATTTTTGCCTGGGCTTTTTGCTAATTAAATTCCGCAGCATTTACTATGTAATTTCGCGACTGGTCATACTATAGTCAACTTTTAATTATAAGTTATGTGCCCTTCGGTAGCCCAGAAGACGTCAAATCTTTGGGCCAAGCCCCATTTAACTCACCCAGCAATTGTCTTACTTCTAAGTCGAAGACAAACTCAATGTCTTTATCTACATGTTGAAAAACCACACCATTTGTATATAAAAAACACAAGGTACTTGATACAGTCTGCTGTAAAAAGTACAATTAAACACTGACCCACATCAATAAGGTGCCAAAAGATGCGCAATTGGGCCAGGCATCTCCAGCTGTTGAAAAATTGCAAATTTCCTTGGTTTCCATGGAGTAAGAGCCGTTGTTAGGCACGTGATTTTCACATAAATGCTCATTCAATTGTAGCTACAGCCATAAGTGTTGGTCGGAGAGCAACGCGGTTTGCACCATTCGATTTCTCGTCACAAATACGTCGGATTAGCCTCTTACCAGCAGCATTGAAACAGTTTTTCCACTTTTGGATTTTTGCCTGGGCTTTTTGCTAATTCAACTCGGCTACATATTTTATGTAATATCGCGACTGGTCATTACTATAGTCAACTTATTGATTATAAGTTATGTGCCCTTCGGTAGCCCAGAAGACGTCAAATCTTTGGGCCAAGCCCATTTAACGCATCCAGCAATTGTCTTACTTCTAAGTCGAAGACAAACTCAATGTCTTTATCTACATGTTGAAAAAACCACACCATTTGTATATAAAAAACACAAGGTACTTGATACAGTCTGCTGTAAAAAGTACAATTAAACACTGACCCACATCAATAAGGTGCCAAAAGATGCGCAATTGGGCCAAGCATCTCCAGCTGTTGAAAAATTGCAAATTTCCTTGGTTTCCATGGAGTAAGAGCCGTTGTTAGCACGTGATTTTCACATAAATGCTCATTCAATTGTCGCTACAGCCAAAAGTATTGGTCGGAGAGCAACGCGGTTTGCACCATTCGATTTCTCGTCACAAAATACGTCGGATTAGCCTCTTACCAGCAGCATTGGAACAGTTTTTCCACTTTGGGATTTTTGCCTGGGCTTTATGCTAATTCAATTCGGCTACATTTACTATGTAATATCGCGACTAGTCATTACTATAGTCAACTTTTGATTATAAGTTATGTGCCCTTCGGTAGCCCAGAAGACGTCAAATCTTTGGGCCAAGCCCATTTAACTCACCCAGCAATTGTCTTACTTCTAAGTCGAAGACAAACTCAATGTCTTTATCTACATGTTGAAAAACCACACCATTTGTATATAAAAAACACAAGGTACTTGATACAGTCTGCTGTAAAAAGTACAATTAAACACTGACCCACATCAATAAGGTGCCAAAAGATGCGCAATTGGGCCAGGCATCTCCAGTTGTTGAAAAATTGCAAATTTCCTTGGTTTCCATGGAGTAAGAGCCGTTGTTAGGCACGTGATTTTCACATAAATGCTCATTCAATTGTCGCTACAGCCAAAAGTATTGGTCGGAGAGCAACGCGGTTTGCACCATTCGATTTCTCGTCACAAAATACGTCGGATTAGCCTCTTACCAGCAGCATTGGAACAGTTTTTCCACTTTTGGATTTTTGCCTGGGCTTTTTGCTAAATAAATTCCGCTACATATTTTATGTAATATCGCGACTGGTCATTACTATAATCAACTTTTGATTATAAGTTATGTGCCCTTCGGTAGCCCAGAAGACGTCAAATCTTTGGGCCAAGCCCATTTAACTCATCCAGCAATTGTCTTACTTCTAAGTCGAAGACAAACTCAATGTCTTTATCTACATGTTGAAAAACCACACCATTTGTATATAAAAAACACAAGGTACTTGATACAGTCTGCTGTAAAAAGTACAATTAAACACTGACCCACATCAATAAGGTGCCAAAAGATGCGCAATTGGGCCAGGCATCTCCAGCTGTTGAAAAATTGCAAATTTCCTTGGTTTCCATGGAGTAAGAGCCGTTGTTAGGCACGTGATTTTCACATAAATGCTCATTCAATTGTCGCTACAGCCAAAAGTATTGGTCGGAGAGCAACGCGGTTTGCACCATTCGATTTCTCGTCACAAAATACGGCGGATTAGCCTCTTACCCACAGCATTGGAACAGTTTTTCCACTTTGGGATTTTTGCCTGGGCTTTTTGCTAATTCAATTCGGCTACATTTACTATGTAATATCGCGACTGGTCATTACTATAGTCAACTTTTGATTATAAGTTATGTGCCCTTCGGTAGCCCAGAAGACGTCAAATCTTTGGGCCAAGCCCATTTAACTCATCCAGCAATTGTCTTACTTCTAAGTCGAAGACAAACTCAATGTCTTTATCTACATGTTGAAAAACCACACCATTTGTATATAAAAAACACAAGGTACTTGATACAGTCTGCTGTAAAAAGTACAATTAAACACTGACCCACATCAATAAGGTGCCAAAAGATGCGCAATTGGGCCAGGCATCTCCAGCTGTTGAAAAATTGCAAATTTCCTTGGTTTCCATGGAGTAAGAGCCGTTGTTAGGCACGTGATTTTCACATAAATGCTCATTCAATTGTAGCTACAGCCATAAGTGTTGGTCGGAGAGCAACGCGGTTTGCACCATTCGATTTCTCGTCACAAAATACGTCGGATTAGCCTCTTACCAGCAGCATTGGAACAGTTTTTCCACTTTGGGATTTTTGCCTGGGCTTTTTGCTAATTCAATTCGGCTACATTTACTATGTAATATCGCGACTGGTCATTACTATATTCAACTTTTGATTATAAGTTATGTGCCCTTCGGTAGCCCAGAAGACGTCAAATCTTTGGGCCAAGCCCATTTAACTCATCCAGCAATTGTCTTACTTCTAAGTCGAAGACAAACTCAATGTCTTTATCTACATGTTGAAAAACCACACCATTTGTATATAAAAACAACAAGGTACTTGATACAGTCTGCTGTAAAAAGTACAATTGAACACTGATCCACATCAATAAGGTGCCAAAAGATGCGCAATTGGGCCAGGCATCTCCAGCTGTTGAAAAATTGCAAATTTCCTTGGTTTCCATGGAGTAAGAGCCGTTGCTGGTCACGTGATTTTCACATAAATGCTCATTTAATTGTCGCTACAGCCAAAAGTATTGGTCGGAGAGCAACGCGGTTTGCACCATTCGATTTCTCGTCACAAAATACGTCGGATTAGCCTCTTACCAGCAGCATTGGAACAGTTTTTCCACTTTGGGATTTTTGCCTGGGCTTTATGCTAATTCAATTCGGCTACATTTACTATGTAATATCGCGACTGGTGATTACTATAGTCAAATTTTGATTATAAGTTATGTGCCCTTCGGTAGCCCAGAAGACGTCAAATCTTTGGGCCAAGCCCATTTAACTCACCCAGCAATTGTCTTACTTCTAAGTCGAAGACAAACTCAATGTCTTTATCTACATGTTGAAAAACCACACCATTTGTATATAAAAAACACAAGGTACTTGATACAGTCTGCTGTAAAAAGTACAATTAAACACTGACCCACATCAATAAGGTGCCAAAAGATGCGCAATTGGGCCAGGCATCTCCAGCTGTTGAAAAATTGCAAATTTCCTTGGTTTCCATGGAGTAAGAGCCGTTGTTACGCACGTGATTTTCACATAAATGCTCTTTCAATTGTAGCTACAGCCATAAGTGTTGGTCGGAGAGCAACGCGGTTTGCACCATTCGATTTCTCGTCACAAAATACGTCGGATTAGCCTCTTACCAGCAGCATTGGAACAGTTTTTCCACTTTTGGATTTTTGCCTGGGCTTTTTTCTAATTCAACTCGGCTACATATTTTATGTAATATCGCGACTGGTCATTACTATAGTCAACTTTTGATTATAAGTTATGTGTCCTTCGGTAGCCCAGAAGACGTCAAATCTTTGGGCCAAGCCCATTTAACTCATCCAGCAATTGTCTTACTTCTAAGTCGAAGACAAACTCAATGTCTTTATCTACATGTTGAAAAACCACACCATTTGTATATAAAAAACACAAGGTACTTGATACAGTCTGCTGTAAAAAATACAATTAAACACTGACCCACATCAATAAGGTGCCAAAAGATGCGCAATTGGGCCAGGCATCTCCAGCTGTTGAAAAATTGCAAATTTCCTTGGTTTCCATGGAGTAAGAGCCGTTGCTGGGCACGTGATTTTCACATAAATGCTCATTCAATTGTAGCTACAGCCAAAAGTATTGGTCGGAGAGCAACGCGGTTTGCACCATTCGATTTCTCGTCAAAAAATACGTCGGATTAGCCTCTTACCAGCAGCATTGGAACAGTTTTTCCACTTTTGGATTTTTGCCTGGGCTTTTTGCTAATTAAATTCTTCTACATTTACTATGTAATATCGCGACTGGTCATTACTATAGTCAACTTTTGATTATAAGTTATGTGCCCTTCGGTAGCCCAGAAGACGTCAAATCTTTGGGCCAAGCCCATTTAACTCACCCAGCAATTGTCTTACTTCTAAGTCGAAGACAAACTCAATGTCTTTATCTACATGTTGAAAAACCACACCATTTGTATATAAAAAACACAAGGTACTTGATACAGTCTGCTGTAAAAAGTACAATTAAACACTGACCCACATCAATAAGGTGCCAAAAGATGCGCAATTGGGCCAGGCATCTTCAGCTGTTGAAAAATTGCAAATTTCCTTGGTTTCCATGGAGTAAGAGCCGTTGTTAGGCACGTGATTTTCACATAAATGCTCTTTCAATTGTCGCTACAGCCAAAAGTATTGGTCAGAGAGCAACGCGGTTTGCACCATTCGATTTCTCGTCACAAAATACGTCGGATTAGCCTCTTACCAGCAGCATTGGAACAGTTTTTCCACTTTTGGATTTTTGCCTGGGCTTTTTGCTAATTAAATTCCGCTACATATTTTATGTAATATCGCGACTGGTCATTACTATAATCAACTTTTGATTATAAGTTATGTGTCCTTCGGTAGCCCAGAAGACGTCAAATCTTTGGGCCAAGCCCATTTAACGCATCCAGCAATTGTCTTACTTCTAAGTCGAAGACAAACTCAATGTCTTTATCTACATGTTGAAAAACCACACCATTTGTATATAAAAAACACAAGGTACTTGATACAGTCTGCTGTAAAAAGTACAATTAAACACTGACCCACATCAATAAGGTGCCAAAAGATGCGCAATTGGGCCAGGCATCTCCAGTTGTTGAAAAATTGCAAATTTCCTTGGTTTCCATGGAGTAAGAGCCGTTGTTAGGCACGTGATTTTCACATAAATGCTCATTCAATTGTCGCTACAGCCAAAAGTATTGGTCGGAGAGCAACGCGGTTTGCACCATTCGATTTCTCGTCACAAAATACGGCGGATTAGCCTCTTACCAGCAGCATTGGAACAGTTTTTCCACTTTGGGATTTTTGCCTGGGCTTTTTGCTAATTAAATTCCGCTACATATTTTATGTAATATCGCGACTGGTCATTACTATAATCAACTTTTGATTATAAGTTATGTGTCCTTCGGTAGCCCAGAAGACGTCAAATCTTTGGGCCAAGCCCATTTAACGCATCCAGCAATTGTCTTACTTCTAAGTCGAAGACAAACTCAATGTCTTTATCTACATGTTGAAAAACCACACCATTTGTATATAAAAAACACAAGGTACTTGATACAGTCTGCTGTAAAAAGTACAATTAAACACTGACCCACATCAATAAGGTGCCAAAAGATGCGCAATTGGGCCAGGCATCTCCAGTTGTTGAAAAATTGCAAATTTCCTTGGTTTCCATGGAGTAAGAGCCGTTGTTAGGCACGTGATTTTCACATAAATGCTCATTCAATTGTCGCTACAGCCAAAAGTATTGGTCGGAGAGCAACGCGGTTTGCACCATTCGATTTCTCGTCACAAAATACGTCGGATTAGCCTCTTACCAGCAGCATTGGAACAGTTTTTCCACTTTTGGATTTTTGCCTGGGCTTTTTGCTAAATAAATTCCGCTACATATTTTATGTAATATCGCGACTGGTCATTACTATAATCAACTTTTGATTATAAGTTATGTGCCCTTCGGTAGCCCAGAAGACGTCAAATCTTTGGGCCAAGCCCATTTAACTCATCCAGCAATTGTCTTACTTCTAAGTCGAAGACAAACTCAATGTCTTTATCTACATGTTGAAAAACCACACCATTTGTATATAAAAAACACAAGGTACTTGATACAGTCTGCTGTAAAAAGTACAATTAAACACTGACCCACATCAATAAGGTGCCAAAAGATGCGCAATTGGGCCAGGCATCTCCAGCTGTTGAAAAATTGCAAATTTCCTTGGTTTCCATGGAGTAAGAGCCGTTGTTAGGCACGTGATTTTCACATAAATGCTCATTCAATTGTCGCTACAGCCAAAAGTATTGGTCGGAGAGCAACGCGGTTTGCACCATTCGATTTCTCGTCACAAAATACGGCGGATTAGCCTCTTACCAGCAGCATTGGAACAGTTTTTCCACTTTGGGATTTTTGCCTGGGCTTTTTGTTAATTCAATTCGGCTACATTTACTATGTAATATCGCGACTGGTCATTACTATAGTCAACTTTTGATTATAAGTTATGTGCCCTTCGGTAGCCCAGAAGACGTCAAATCTTTGGGCCAAGCCCATTTAACTCATCCAGCAATTGTCTTACTTCTAAGTCGAAGACAAACTCAATGTCTTTATCTACATGTTGAAAAACCACACCATTTGTATATAAAAACAACAAGGTACTTGATACAGTCTGCTGTAAAAAATACAATTAAACACTGACCCACATCAATAAGGTGCCAAAAGATGCGCAATTGGGCCAGGCATCTCCAGCTGTTGAAAAATTGCAAATTTCCTTGGTTTCCATGGAGTAAGAGCCGTTGCTGGGCACGTGATTTTCACATAAATGCTCATTCAATTGTCGGTACAGCCAAAAGTATTGGTCGGAGAGCAACGCGGTTTGCACCATTCGATTTCTCGTCAAAAAATACGTCGGATTAGCCTCTTACCAGCAGCATTGGAACAGTTTTTCCACTTTTGGATTTTTGCCTGGGCTTTTTGCTAATTAAATTCTTCTACATTTACTATGTAATATCGCAACTGGTCATTACTATAGTCAACTTTTGATTATAAGTTATGTGCCCTTCGGTAGCCCAGAAGACGTCAAATCTTTGGGCCAAGCCCATTTAACTCACCCAGCAATTGTCTTACTTCTAAGTCGAAGACAAACTCAATGTCTTTATCTACATGTTGAAAAACCACACCATTTGTATATAAAAAACACAAGGTACTTGATACAGTCTGCTGTAAAAAGTACAATTAAAACACTGACCCACATCATAAGGTGCCAAAAGATGCGCAATTGGGCCAGGCATCTCCAGCTGTTGAAAAATTGCAAATTTCCTTGGTTTCCATGGAGTAAGAGCCGTTGTTAGGCACGTGATTTTCACATAAATGCTCTTTCAATTGTCGCTACAGCCAAAAGTATTGGTCAGAGAGCAACGCGGTTTGCACCATTCGATTTCTCGTCACAAAATACGTCGGATTAGCCTCTTACCAGCAGCATTGGAACAGTTTTTCCACTTTGGATTTTTGCCTGGCTTTTTGCTAATTAAATTCCGCTACATATTTTATGTAATATCGCGACTGGTCATTACTATAATCAACTTTTGATTATAAGTTATGTGTCCTTCGGTAGCCCAGAAGACGTCAAATCTTTGGGCCAAGCCCATTTAACGCATCCAGCAATTGTCTTACTTCTAAGTCGAAGACAAACTCAATGTCTTTATCTACATGTTAAAAAACCACACCATTTGTATATAAAAAAACACAAGGTACTTGATACAGTCTGCTGTAAAAAGTACAATTAAACACTGACCCACATCAATAAGGTGCCAAAAGATGCGCAATTGGGCCAAGCATCTCCAGCTGTTGAAAAAATTGCAATTTCCTTGGTTTCCATGGAGTAAGAGCCGTTTGTTAGGCACGTGATTTTCACATAAATGCTCATTCAATTGTCGCTACAGCCAAAAGTATTGGTCGGAGAGCAACGCGGTTTTGCACCATTCGATTTCTCGTCACAAAATACGTCGGATTAGCCTCTTACCAGCAGCATTGAACAGTTTTTCCACTTTTGGATTTTTGCCTGGGCTTTTTGCTAATTAAATTCCGCAGCATTTACTATGTAATATCGCGACTGGTCATTACTATAGTCAACTTTTGATTATAAGTTATGTGCCCCTTCGGTAGCCCAGAAGACGTCAAATCTTTGGGCCAAGCCATTTAACTCACCCAGCAATTGTCTTACTTCTAAGTCGAAGACAAACTCAATGTCTTTATTCTACATGTTGAAAAACCACACCATTTGTATATAAAAAACACAAGGTACTTGATACAGTCTGCTGTAAAAGTACAATTAAACACTGACCCACATCAATAAGGTGCCAAAAGATGCGCAATTGGGCCAGGCATCTCCAGCTGTTGAAAAATTGCAAATTTCCTTGGTTTCCATGGAGTAAGAGCCGTTGTTAGGCACGTGATTTTTCACATAAATGCTCTTTCAATTGTCGCTACAGCCATAAGTGTTGGTCGGAGAGCAACGCGGTTTGCACCATTCCATTTCTCGTCACAAAATACGTCGGATTAGCCTCTTACCAGCAGCATTGGAACAGTTTTTCCACTTTTGGATTTTTGCCTGGGCTTTTTGCTAATTCAATTCGGCTACATATTTTATGTAATATCGCGACTGGTCATTACTATAGTCAACTTTTGATTATAAGTTATGTGTCCTTCGGTAGCCCAGAAGACGTCAAATCTTTGGGCCAAGCCCATTTAACTCACCCAGCAATTGTCTTACTTCTAAGTCGAAGACAAACTCAATGTCTTTATCTACATGTTGAAAAACCACACCATTTGTATATAAAAAACACAAGGTACTTGATACAGTCTGCTGTAAAAAGTACAATTGAACACTGACCCACATCAATAAGGTGCCAAAAGATGCGCAATTGGGCCAGGCATCTCCAGCTGTTGAAAAATTGCAAATTTCCTTGGTTTCCATGGAGTAAGAGCCGTTGTTAGGCACGTGATTTTCACATAAATGCTCATTCAATTGTCGCTACAGCCAAAAGTATTGGTCAGAGAGCAACGCGGTTTGCACCATTCGATTTCTCGTCACAAAATACGTCGGATTAGCCTCTTACCAGCAGCATTGGAACAGTTTTTCCACTTTTGGATTTTTGCCTGGGCTTTTTGCTAATTAAATTCCGCTACATATTTTATGTAATATCGCGACTGGTCATTACTATAATCAACTTTTGATTATAAGTTATGTGCCCTTCGGTAGCCCAGAAGACGTCAAATCTTTGGGCCAAGCCCATTTAACTCATCCAGCAATTGTCTTACTTCTAAGTCGAAGACAAACTCAATGTCTTTATCTACATGTTGAAAAACCACACCATTTGTATATAAAAAACACAAGGTACTTGATACAGTCTGCTGTAAAAAGTACAATTAAACACTGACCCACATCAATAAGGTGCCAAAAGATGCGCAATTGGGCCAGGCATCTCCAGCTGTTGAAAAATTGCAAATTTCCTTGGTTTCCATGGAGTAAGAGCCGTTGCTGGGCACGTGATTTTCACATAAATGCTCATTCAATTGTCGGTACAGCCAAAAGTATTGGTCGGAGAGCAACGCGGTTTGCACCATTCGATTTCTCGTCACAAAATACGTCGGATTAGCCTCTTACCAGCAGCATTGGAACAGTTTTTCCACTTGGGATTTTTGCCTGGGCTTTTTGCTAATTAAATTCCGCAGCATTTACTATGTAATATCGCGACTGGTCATTACTATAATCAACTTTTGATTATAAGTTATGTGCCCTTCGGTAGCCCAGAAGACGTCAAATCTTTGGGCCAAGCCCATTTAACTCACCCAGCAATTGTCTTACTTCTAAGTCGAAGACAAACTCAATGTCTTTATCTACATGTTGAAAAACCACACCATTTGTATATAAAAAACACAAGGTACTTGATACAGTCTGCTGTAAAAAGTACAATTAAACACTGACCCACATCAATAAGGTGCCAAAAGATGCGCAATTGGGCCAGGCATCTCCAGCTGTTGAAAAATTGCAAATTTCCTTGGTTTCCATGGAGTAAGAGCCGTTGTTAGGCACGTGATTTTCACATAAATGCTCATTCAATTGTAGCTACAGCCATAAGTGTTGGTCGGAGAGCAACGCGGTTTGCACCATTCGATTTCTCGTCACAAAATACGTCGGATTAGCCTCTTACCAGCAGCATTGGAACAGTTTTTCCACTTTTGGATTTTTGCCTGGGCTTTTTGCTAATTCAACTCGGCTACCTATTTTATGTAATATCGCGACTGGTCATTACTATAGTCAACTTTTGATTATAAGTTATGTGTCCTTCGGTAGCCCAGAAGACGTCAAATTTTTCGGCCAAGCCCATTTAACGCATCCAGCAATTGTCTTACTTCTAAGTCGAAGACAAACTCAATGTCTTTATCTACATGTTGAAAAACCACACCATTTGTATATAAAAAACACAAGGTACTTGATACAGTCTGCTGTAAAAAGTACAATTAAACACTGACCCACATCAATAAGGTGCCAAAAGATGCGCAATTGGGCCAGGCATCTCGAGCTGTTGAAAAATTGCAAATTTCCTTGGTTTCCATGGAGTAAGAGCCGTTAATAGGCACGTGATTTTCACATAAATGCTCATTCAATTGTCGCTACAGCCAAAAGTATTGGTCGGAGAGCAACGCGGTTTGCACCATTCGATTTCTCGTCACAAAATACGTCGGATTAGCCTCTTACCAGCAGCATTGGAACAGTTTTTCCACTTTTGGATTTTTGCCTGGGCTTTTTGCTAATTAAATTCCGCTACATATTTTATGTAATATCGCGACTGGTCATTACTATAATCAACTTTTGATTATAAGTTATGTGCCCTTCGGTAGCCCAGAAGACGTCAAATCTTTGGGCCAAGCCCATTTAACTCATCCAGCAATTGTCTTACTTCTAAGTCGAAGACAAACTCAATGTCTTTATCTACATGTTGAAAAACCACACCATTTGTATATAAAAAACACAAGGTACTTGATACAGTCTGCTGTAAAAAGTACAATTAAACACTGACCCACATCAATAAGGTGCCAAAAGATGCGCAATTGGGCCAGGCATCTCCAGCTGTTGAAAAATTGCAAATTTCCTTGGTTTCCATGGAGTAAGAGCCGTTGTTAGGCACGTGATTTTCACATAAATGCTCATTCAATTGTCGCTACAGCCAAAAGTATTGGTCGGAGAGCAACGCGGTTTGCACCATTCGATTTCTCGTCACAAAATACGGCGGATTAGCCTCTTACCAGCAGCATTGGAACAGTTTTTCCACTTTTGGATTTTTGCCTGGGCTTTTTGCTAATTCAATTCGGCTACATTTACTATGTAATATCGCGACTGGTGATTACTATAGTCAACTTTTGATTATAAGTTATGTGCCCTTCGGTAGCCCAGAAGACGTCAAATCTTTGGGCCAAGCCCATTTAACTCACCCAGCAATTGTCTTACTTCTAAGTCGAAGACAAACTCAATGTCTTTATCTACATGTTGAAAAACCACACCATTTGTATATAAAAAACACAAGGTACTTGATACAGTCTGCTGTAAAAAGTACAATTAAACACTGACCCACATCAATAAGGTGCCAAAAGATGCGCAATTGGGCCAGGCATCTCCAGCTGTTAAAAAATTGCAAATTTCCTTGGTTTCCATGGAGTAAGAGCCGTTGTTAGGCACGTGATTTTCACATAAATGCTCATTCAATTGTCGCTACAGCCAAAAGTAATGGTCAGAGAGCAACGCGGTTCGCACCATTCGATTTCTCGTCACAAAATACGTCGGATTAGCCTCTTACCAGCAGCATTGGAACAGTTTTTCTACTTTTGGATTTTTGCCTGGGCTTTTTGCTAATTAAATTCCGCTACATATTTTATGTAATATCGCGACTGGTGATTAATATATTCAACTTTTGATTATAAGTTATGTGCCCTTCGGTAGCCCAGAAGACGTCAAATCTTTGGGCCAAGCCCATTTAACTCATCCAGCAATTGTCTTACTTCTAAGTCGAAGACAAACTCAATGTCTTTATCTACATGTTGAAAAACCACACCATTTGTATATAAAAAACACAAGGTACTTGATACAGTCTGCTGTAAAAAGTACAATTAAACACTGACCCACATCAATAAGGTGCCAAAAGATGCGCAATTGGGCCAGGCATCCCCAGCTGTTGAAAAATTGCAAATTTTCTTGGTTTCCATGGAGTAAGAGCCGTTGCTGGGCACGTGATTTTCACATAAATGCTCATTCAATTGTCGCTACAGCCAAAAGTATTGGTCGGAGAGCAACGCGGTTTGCACCATTCGATTTCTCGTCACAAAATACGTCGGATTAGCCTCTTACCAGCAGCATTGGAACAGTTTTTCCACTTTTGGATTTTTGCCTGGGCTTTTTGCTAATTAAATTCCGCAGCATTTACTATGTAATATCGCGACTGGTCATTACTATAGTCAACTTTTGATTATAAGTTATGTGCCCTTCGGTAGCCCAGAAGACGTCAAATCTTTGGGCCAAGCCCATTTAACTCACCCAGCAATTGTCTTACTTCTAAGTCGAAGACAAACTCAATGTCTTTATCTACATGTTGAAAAACCACACCATTTGTATATAAAAAACACAAGGTACTTGATACAGTCTGCTGTAAAAAGTACAATTAAACACTGACCCACATCAATAAGGTGCCAAAAGATGCGCAATTGGGCCAGGCATCTCCAGCTGTTGAAAAATTGCAAATTTCCTTGGTTTCCATGGAGTAAGAGCCGTTGTTACGCACGTGATTTTCACATAAATGCTCTTTCAATTGTAGCTACAGCCATAAGTGTTGGTTGGAGAGCAACGCGGTTTGCACCATTCGATTTCTCGTCACAAAATACGTCGGATTAGCCTCTTACCAGCAGCATTGGAACAGTTTTTTCCACTTTTGGATTTTTGCCTGGGCTTTTTGCTAATTCAACTCGGCTACATATTTTATGTAATATCGCGACTGGTCATTACTATAGTCAACTTTTGATTATAAGTTATGTGTCCTTCGGTAGCCCAGAAGACGTCAAATCTTTGGGCCAAGCACATTTAACGCATCCAGCAATTGTCTTACTTCTAAGTCGAAGACAAACTCAATGTCTTTATCTACATGTTGAAAAACCACACCATTTGTATATAAAAAACACAAGGTACTTGATACAGTCTGCTGTAAAAAGTACAATTAAACACTGACCCACATCAATAAGGTGCCAAAAGATGCGCAATTGGGCCAGGCATCTCCAGCTGTTGAAAAATTGCAAATTTCCTTGGTTTCCATGGAGTAAGAGCCGTTGTTAGGCACGTGATTTTCACATAAATGCTCATTCAATTGTCGCTACAGCCAAAAGTATTGGTCGGAGAGCAACGCGGTTTGCACCATTCGATTTCTCGTCACAAAATACGTCGGATTAGCCTCTTACCAGCAGCATTGGAACAGTTTTTCCACTTTTGGATTGTTGCCTGGGCTTTTTGCTAATTAAATTCCGCTACATATTTTATGTAATATCGCGACTGGTCATTACTATATTCAACTTTTGATTATAAGTTATGTGCCCTTCGGTAGCCCAGAAGACGTCAAATCTTTGGGCCAAGCCCATTTAACTCATCCAGCAATTGTCTTACTTCTAAGTCGAAGACAAACTCAATGTCTTTATCTACATGTTGAAAAACCACACCATTTGTATATAAAAAACACAAGGTACTTGATACAGTCTGCTGTAAAAAGTACAATTAAACACTGACCCACATCAATAAGGTGCCAAAAGATGCGCAATTGGGCCAGGCATCTCCAGCTGTTGAAAATTGCAAATTTCCTTGGTTTCCATGGAGTAAGAGCCGTTGTTAGGCACGTGATTTTCACATAAATGCTCATTCAATTGTCGCTACAGCCAAAAGTATTGGTCAGAGAGCAACGCGGTTTGCACCATTCGATTTCTCGTCACAAAATACGTCGGATTAGCCTCTTACCAGCAGCATTGGAACAGTTTTTCCACTTTTGGATTTTTGCCTGGGCTTTTTGCTAATTAAATTCCGCTACATATTTTATGTAATATCGCGACTGGTTATTACTATAATCAACTTTTGATTATAAGTTATGTGCCCTTCGGTAGCCCAGAAGACGTCAAATCTTTGGGCCAAGCCCATTTAACTCATCCAGCAATTTGTCTTACTTCTAAGTCGAAGACAAACTCAATGTCTTTATCTACATGTTGAAAAACCACACCATTTGTATATAAAAAACACAAGGTACTTGATACAGTCTGCTGTAAAAAGTACAATTAAACACTGACCCACATCAATAAGGTGCCAAAAGATGCGCAATTGGGCCAGGCATCTCCAGCTGTTGAAAATTGCAAATTTCCTTGGTTTCCATGGAGTAAGAGCCGTTGCTGGGCACGTGATTTTCACATAAATGCTCATTCAATTGTCGCTACAGCCAAAAGTATTGGTCGGAGAGCAACGCGGTTTGCACCATTCGATTTCTCGTCACAAAATACGTCGGATTAGCCTCTTACCAGCAGCATTGGAACAGGTTTTCCACTTTTGGATTTTGCCTGGGCTTTTTGCTAATTAAATTCGGCTACATTTACTATGTAATATCGCGACTGGTCATTACTATAGTCAACTTTTGATTATAAGTTATGTGCCCTTCGGTAGCCCAGAAGACGTCAAATCTTTGGGCCAAGCCCATTTAACTCACCCAGCAATTGTCTTACTTCTAAGTCGAAGACAAACTCAATGTCTTTATCTACATGTTGAAAAACCACACCATTTGTATATAAAAAACACAAGGTACTTGATACAGTCTGCTGTAAAAAGTACAATTAAACACTGACCCACATCAATAAGGTGCCAAAGATGCGCAATTGGGCCAGGCATCTCCAGCTGTTGAAAATTGCAAATTTCCTTGGTTTCCATGGAGTAAGAGCCGTTGTTAGGCACGTGATTTTCACATAAATGCTCATTCAATTGTCGCTACAGCCAAAAGTATTGGTCAGAGAGCAACGCGGTTTGCACCATTCGATTTCTCGTCACAAAATACGTCGGATTAGCCTCTTACCTGCAGCATTGGAACAGTTTTTCCACTTTTGGATTTTTGCCTGGGCTTTTTGCTAATTCAATTCCGCTAAATATTTTATGTAATATCGCGACTGGTCATTACTATATTCAACTTTTGATTATAAGTTATGTGCCCTTCGGTAGCCCAGAAGACGTCAAATCTTTGGGCCAAGCCATTTAACGCATCCTGCAATTGTCTTACTTCTAAGTCGAAGACAAACTCAATGTCTTTATCTACATGTTGAAAAACCACACCATTTGTATATAAAAAACACAAGGTACTTGATACAGTCTGCTGTAAAAAGTACAATTAAACACTGACCCACATCAATAAGGTGCCAAAAGATGCGCAATTGGGCCAGGCATCTCCAGCTGTTGAAAATTGCAAATTTCCTTGGTTTCCATGGAGTAAGAGCCGTTGTTAGGCACGTGATTTTCACATAAATGCTCATTCAATTGTCGCTACAGCCAAAAGTATTGGTCAGAGAGCAACGCGGTTTGCACCATTCGATTTCTCGTCACAAAATACGTCGGATTAGCCTCTTACCAGCAGCATTGGAACAGTTTTTCCACTTTTGGATTTTTGCCTGGGCTTTTTGCTAATTAAATTCCGCTACATATTTTATGTAATATCGCGACTGGTCATTACTATAATCAACTTTTGATTATAAGTTATGTGCCCTTCGGTAGCCAGAAGACGTCAAATCTTTGGGCCAGCCCATTTAACTCATCCAGCAATTGTCTTACTTCTAAGTCGAAGACAAACTCAATGTCTTTATCTACATGTTGAAAAACCACACCATTTGTATATAAAAAACACAAGGTACTTGATACAGTCTGCTGTAAAAAGTACAATTAAACACTGACCCACATCAATAAGGTGCCAAAAGATGCGCAATTGGGCCAGGCATCTCCAGCTGTTGAAAAATTGCAAATTTCCTTGGTTTCCATGGAGTAAGAGCCGTTGCTGGCACGTGATTTTCACATAAATGCTCATTCAATTGTCGCTACAGCCAAAAGTATTGGTCGGAGAGCAACGCGGTTTGCACCATTCGATTTCTCGTCACAAAATACGTCGGATTAGCCTCTTACCAGCAGCATTGGAACAGTTTTTTCCACTTTGGGATTTTGCCTGGGCTTTTTGCTAATTAAATTCCGCAGCATTTACTATGTAATATCGCGACTGGTCATTACTATAGTCAACTTTTGATTATAAGTTATGTGCCCTTCGGTAGCCCAGAAGACGTCAAATCTTTGGGCCAAGCCCATTTAACTCACCCAGCAATTGTCTTACTTCTAAGTCGAAGACAAACTCAATGTCTTTATCTACATGTTGAAAAACCACACCATTTGTATATAAAAAACACAAGGTACTTGATACAGTCTGCTGTAAAAAGTACAATTAAACACTGACCCACATCAATAAGGTGCCAAAAGATGCGCAATTGGGCCAGGCATCTCCAGCTGTTGAAAAATTGCAAATTTCCTTGGTTTCCATGGAGTAAGAGCCGTTGTTACGCACGTGATTTTCACATAAATGCTCTTTCAATTGTAGCTACAGCCATAAGTGTTGGTCGGAGAGCAACGCGGTTTGCACCATTCGATTTCTCGTCACAAAATACGTCGGATTAGCCTCTTACCAGCAGCATTGGAACAGTTTTTCCACTTTTGGATTTTTACCTGGGCTTTTTGCTAATTAAATTCTTCTACATTTACTATGTAATATCGCGACTGGTGATTACTATAGTCAACTTTTGATTATAAGTTATGTGCCCTTCGGTAGCCCAGAAGACGTCAAATCTTTGGGCCAAGCACATTTAACTCACCCAGCAATTGTCTTACTTCTAAGTCGAAGACAAACTCAATGTCTTTATCTACATGTTGAAAAACCACACCATTTGTATATAAAAAAACACAAGGTACTTGATACAGTCTGCTGTAAAAAGTACAATTAAACACTGACCCACATCAATAAGGTGCCAAAAGATGCGCAATTGGGCCAGGCATCTCCAGCTGTTGAAAAATTGCAAATTTCCTTGGTTTCCATGGAGTAAGAGCCGTTGTTAGGCACGTGATTTTCACATAAATGCTCATGCAATTGTCGCTACAGCCAAAAGTATTGGTCGGAGAGCAACGCGGTTTGCACCATTCGATTTCTCGTCACAAAATACGTCGGATAGCCTCTTACCAGCAGCATTGGAACAGTTTTTCCACTTTGGATTTTTGCCTGGGCTTTTTGCTAATTAAATTCCGCAGCATTTACTATGTAATATCGCGACTGGTCATTACTATAGTCAACTTTTGATTATAAGTTATGTGCCCTTCGGTAGCCCAGAAGACGTCAAATCTTTGGGCCAAGCCCATTTAACGCATCCAGCAATTGTCTTACTTCTAAGTCGAAGACAAACTCAATGTCTTTATCTACATGTTGAAAAACCACACCATTTGTATATAAAAAAACACAAGGTACTTGATACAGTCTGCTGTAAAAAGTACAATTAAACACTGACCCACATCAATAAGGTGCCAAAAGATGCGCAATTGGGCCAGGCATCTCCAGCTGTTGAAATTGCAAATTTCCTTGGTTTCCATGGAGTAAGAGCCGTTGTTAGGCACGTGATTTTCACATAAATGCTCATTCAATTGTCGCTATAGCCAAAAGTATTGGTCAGAGAGCAACGCGGTTTGCACCATTTCGATTTCTCGTCACAAAATACGTCGGATTAGCCTCTTACCCAGCAGCATTGGAACAGTTTTTCCACTTTTGGATTTTTGCCTGGGCTTTTTGCTAATTAAATTCCGCAGCATTTACTATGTAATATCGCGACTGGTCATTACTATAGTCAACTTTTTGATTATAAGTTATGTGCCCTTCGGTAGCCCAGAAGACGTCAAATCTTTGGGCCAAGCCCATTTAACTCATCCAGCAATTGTCTTACTTCTAAGTCGAAGACAAACTCAATGTCTTTATCTACATGTTGAAAAACCACACCATTTGTATATAAAAAACACAAGGTACTTGATACAGTCTGCTGTAAAAAGTACAATTAAACACTGACCCACATCAATAAGGTGCCAAAAGATGCGCAATTGGGCCAGGCATCTCCAGCTGTTGAAAAATTGCAAATTCCTTGGTTTCCATGGAGTAAGAGCCGTTGTTACGCACGTGATTTTCACATAAATGCTCTTTCAATTGTAGCTACAGCCATAAGTGTTGGTCGAAGAGCAACGCGGTTTGCACCATTCGATTTCTCGTCACAAAATACGTCGGATTAGCCTCTTACCAGCAGCATTGGAACAGTTTTTCCACTTTGGGATTTTTGCCTGGGCTTTTTGCTAATTCAACTCGGCTACATATTTTATGTAATATCGCGACTGGTCATTACTATAGTCAACTTTTAATTATAAGTTATGTGTCCTTCGGTAGCCCAGAAGACGTCAAATCTTTGGGCCAAGCCCATTTAACGCATCCAGCAATTGTCTTACTTCTAAGTCGAAGACAAACTCAATGTCTTTATCTACATGTTGAAAAACCACACCATTTGTATATAAAAAAAACACAAGGTACTTGATACAGTCTGCTGTAAAAAGTACAATTAAACACTGACCCACATCAATAAGGTGCCAAAAGATGCGCAATTGGGCCAGGCATCTCCAGCTGTTGAAAAATTGCAAATTTCCTTGGTTTCCATGGAGTAGAGCCGTTGTTAGGCACGTGATTTTCACATAAATGCCTCATTCAATTGTCGCTACAGCCAAAAGTATTGGTCGGAGAGCAACGCGGTTTGCACCATTTGATTTCTCGTCACAAAATATGTCGGATTAGCCTCTTACCAGCAGCATTGAACAGTTTTTCCACTTTGGGATTTTTGCCTGGGCTTTTTGCTAATTCAATTCGGCTACATTTACTATGTAATATCGCGACTGGTCATTACTATAGTCAACTTTTGATTATAAGTTATGTGCCCTTCGGTAGCCCAGAAGACGTCTAATCTTTGGGCCAAGCCCATTTAACTCATCCAGCAATTGTCTACTTCTAAGTCGAAGACAACTCAATGTCTTTATCTACATGTTGAAAAACCACACCATTTGTATATAAAAAACACAAGGTACTTGATACAGTCTGCTGTAAAAAGTACAATTAAACACTGACCCACATCAATAAGGTGCCAAAAGATGCGCAATTGGGCCAGGCAATCTCCAGCTGTTGAAAAATTGCAAATTTCCTTGGTTTTTATGGAGTAAGAGCAGTGGCTGGCACGTGATTTTCACATAAATGCTCATTCAATTGTCGCTACAGCCAAAAGTATTGGTCGGAGAGCAACGCGGTTTGCACCATTCGATTTCTCGTCACAAAATACGTCGGATTAGCCTCTTACCAGCAGCATTGGAACAGTTTTTCCACTTTTGGATTTTTACCTGGGCTTTTTGCTAATTAAATTCTTCTACATTTACTATGTAATATCGCGACTGGTGATTACTATAGTCAACTTTTGATTATAAGTTATGTGCCCTTCGGTAGCCAGAAGACGTCAAATCTTTGGGCCAAGCACATTTAACTCACCCAGCAATTGTCTTACTTCTAAGTCGAAGACAAACTCAATGTCTTTATCTACATGTTGAAAAACCACACCATTTGTATATAAAAAACACAAGGTACTTGATACAGTCTGCTGTAAAAAGTACAATTAAACACTGACCCACATCAATAAGGTGCCAAAAGATGCGCAATTGGGCAGGCATCTCCAGCTGTTGAAAAATTGCAAATAATTTCCTTGGTTTCCATGGAGTAAGAGCCGTTGCTGGTCACGTGATTTTCACATAAATGCTCATTCAATTGTCGCTACAGCCAAAAGTATTGGTCGGAGAGCAACGCGGTTTGCACCATTCGATTTCTCGTCACAAAATACGTCGGATTAGCCTCTTATCAGCAGCATTGGAACAGTTTTTCCACTTTGGGATTTTTGCCTGGGCTTTTTGCTAATTCAATTCGGCTACATTTACTATGTAATATCGCGACTGGTCATTACTATAATCAACTTTTGATTATAAGTTATGTGCCCTTCGGTAGCCCAGAAGACGTCAAATCTTTGGGCCAAGCCCATTTAACTCATCCAGCAATTGTCTTACTTCTAAGTCGAAGACAAACTCAATGTCTTTATCTACATGTGAAAAACCACACCATTTGTATATAAAAAACACAAGGTACTTGATACAGTCTGCTGTAAAAAAGTACAATTAAACACTGACCCACATCAATAAGGTGCCAAAAGATGCGCAATTGGGCCAGGCATCTCCAGCTGTTGAAAAATTGCAAATTTCCTTGGTTTCCATGGAGTAAGAGCCGTTGCTGGGCACGTGATTTTCACATAAATGCTCATTCAATTGTCGCTACAGCCAAAAGTATTGGTCGGAGAGCAACGCGGTTTGCACCATTCGATTTCTCGTCACAAAATACGTCGGATTAGCCTCTTACCAGCAGCATTGGAACAGTTTTTCCACTTTGGGATTTTTGCCTGGGCTTTTTGCTAATTCAATTCGGCTACATTTACTATGTAATATCGCGACTGGTCATTACTATAATCAACTTTTGATTATAAGTTATGTGCCCTTCGGTAGCCCAGAAGACGTCAAATCTTTGGGCCAAGCCCATTTAACTCATCCAGCAATTGTCTTACTTCTAAGTCGAAGACAAACTCAATGTCTTTATCTACATGTTGAAAACCACACCATTTGTATATAAAAAACACAAGGTACTTGATACAGTCTGCTGTAAAAAGTATAATTAAAGACTGACCCACATCAATAAGGTGCCAAAAGATGCGCAATTGGGCCAGGCATCTCCAGCTGTTGAAAAATTGCAAATTTCCTTGGTTTCCATGGAGTAAGAGCCGTTGTTAGGCACGTGATTTTCACATAAATGCTCATTCAATTGTAGCTACAGCCATAAGTGTTGGTCGGAGAGCAACGCGGTTTGCACCATTCGATTTCTCGTCACAAAATACGTCGGATTAGCCTCTTACCAGCAGCATTGGAACAGTTTTTCCAGTTTTGGATTTTTGCCTGGGCTTTTTGCTAATTCAATTCGGCTACATTTACTATGTAATATCGCGACTGGTCATTACTATATTCAACTTTTGATTATAAGTTATGTGCCCTTCGGTAGCCCAGAAGACGTCAAATCTTTGGGCCAAGCCCATTTAACTCATCCAGCAATTGTCTTACTTCTAAGTCGAAGACAAACTCAATGTCTTTATCTACATGTTGAAAAACCCACACCATTTGTATATAAAAAACACAAGGTACTTGATACAGTCTGCTGTAAAAAGTACAATTGAACACTGACCCACATCAATAAGGTGCCAAAAGATGCGCAATTGGGCCAGGCATCTCCAGCTGTTGAAAAATTGCAAATTTCCTTGGTTTCCATGGAGTAAGAGCCGTCGTTAGGCACGTGATTTTCACATAAATGCTCATTCAATTGTCGCTACAGCCAAAAGTATTGGTCGGAGAGCAACGCGGTTTGCACCATTCGATTTCTCGTCACAAAATACGTCGGATTAGCCTCTTACCAGCAGCATTGGAACAGTTTTTCCACTTTGGGATTTTTGCCTGGGCTTTTTGCTAATTCAATTCGGCTACATTTACTATGTAATATCGCGACTGGTCATTACTATATTCAACTTTTTATTATAAGTTATGTGCCCTTCGGTAGCCCAGAAGACGTCAAATCTTTGGGCCAAGCCCATTTAACTCATCCAGCAATTGTCTTACTTCTAAGTCGAAGACAAACTCAATGTCTTTATCTACATGTTGAAAAACCACACCATTTGTATATAAAAACAACAAGGTACTTGATACAGTCTGCAGTAAAAAGTACAATTGAACACTGACCCACATCAATAAGGTGCCAAAAGATGCGCAATTGGGCCAGGCATCTCCAGCTGTTGAAAAATTGGAAATTTCCTTGGTTTCCATGGAGTAAGAGCCGTTGCTGGTCACGTGATTTTCACATAAATGCTCATTCAATTGTCGCTACAGCCAAAAGTATTGGTCGGAGAGCAACGCGGTTTGCACCATTCGATTTCTCGTCACAAAATACGTCGGATTAGCCTCTTATCAGCAGCATTGGAACAGTTTTTCTTTTGGATTTTTGCCTGGGCTTTTTGCTAATTCAATTCGGCTACAATTACTATGTAATATCGCGACTGGTCATTACTATAATCAACTTTTGATTATAAGTTATGTGCCCTTCGGTAGCCCAGAAGACGTCAAATATTTGGGCCAAGCCCATTTAACTCATCCAGCAATTGTCTTACTTCTAAGTCGAAGACAAACTCAATGTCTTTATCTACATGTTGAAAAACCACACCATTTGTATATAAAAAACACAAGGTACTTGATACAGTCTGCTGTAAAAAGTACAATTAAACACTGACCCACATCAATAAGGTGCCAAAAGATGCGCAATTGGGCCAGGCATCTCCAGCTGTTGAAAAATTGCAAATTTCCTTGGTTTCCATGGAGTAAGAGCCGTCGTTAGGCACGTGATTTTTCACATAAATGCTCATTCAATTGTCGCTACAGCCAAAAGTATTGGTCGGAGAGCAACGCGGTTTGCACCATTCGATTTCTCGTCACAAAATACGGCGGATTAGCCTCTTACCAGCAGCATTGGAACAGTTTTTCCAATTTGGGATTTTTGCCTGGGCTTTTTGCTAATTAAATTCGGCTACATTTACTATGTAATATCGCGACTGGTCATTACTATATTCAACTTTTGATTACAAGTTATGTGCCCTTCGGTAGCCCAGAAGACGTCAAATCTTTGGGCCAAGCATATTTAACTCATCCAGCAATTGTCTTATTTCTAAGTCGAAGACAAACTCAATGTCTTTATCTACATGTTGAAAAACCACACCATTTGTATATAAAAACAACAAGGTACTTGATACAGTCTGCTGTAAAAAGTACAATTAAACACTGACCC
>NW_027018243.1:0-52879 GCF_032854445.1 Liolophura sinensis | reverse complement strand
ACTTCAGTAAGGTGCCAAAAGATGCGGAATTGAGCCAGGCATCGGCAGCTGTTGAAAAATTGCAAATTTACCTGGTTTCCATGGAGTAAGAGCCGTTGCTGTGCACGTGATTATGACATAAATGATCATTCAATTGTCGCTACAGCCAAACGTATTGGTTGGAGAGCAACGCGGATTGCACCATTCGATTTCTCGTCACAAAATACGTCGGATTAGCCTCTTACCAGCAGCACTGGAACAGTTTTTCCACTTTTGCATTTTTGCCTGGTCTTTTTGTTAATTGAAATCGGCTACACTGTACTCTGTACAATCGCGACTGGTCATTACTATATTCAACTTTTGACTATAAGTTATGTGCCCTTCGGTAGCCCAGAAGACGTCAAATCTTTGGGCTAAGCCCATTTAACTCACCCAGCAATTGTCTTACTTCTAAGTCCAAGACAATCTCAATGTCTTTATCTACGTGTAGAAAAACCACACCATTTGTACGTGAAAAACAGAAGGTACTTGATACAGTCTGCTGTAAAAAGTACAACTGACCACAGACCCACATTTATAAGGTGCCAAAAGATGCGGAATTGGGCCAGGTATCGGCAGCTGTTGAAAAATTGCAAATTTCCCTGGTTTCCATGGAGTAAGAGCCGTTGCTGGGCACGTGATTATGACATAAATGATCATTCAATTGTCACTACAGCCAAAAGTATTGGTCGGAGAGCAACGCGGTTTGCACCATTCAATTTCTCGTCACAAAATATGTCGGATTAGCCTCTTACCAGCAGCACTGGAACAGTTTTTATACTTTTGCATTTTTACCTGGTCTTTTTGTTAATTGAAATCGGCTACACTGTACTCTGTACAATCGCGACTGGTCATTACTATATTCAACTTTTGACTATAAGTTATGTGCCCTTCGGTAGCCCAGAAGACCTGAAATCTTTGGGCTAAGCCATTTAACTCACCCAGCAATTGTCTTACTTCTAAGTCCAAGACAATCTCAATGTCTTTATCTACGTGTAGAAAAAACCACACCATTTGTACATAAAAAACACAAGGTACTTGATACAGTCTGCTGTAAAAAGTACAACTAAACACTGACCCACATTTATAAGGTGCCAAAAGATGCGGAATTGGGCCAGGCATCGGCAGCTGTTAAAAAATTGCAAATATCCCTGGTTTCCATGGAGTAATAGCCGTTGCTGGGCACGTGATTATGACATAAATGATCATTCAATTGTCACTACAGCCAAAAGTATTGGTCGGAGAGCAACGCGGTTTGCACCATTCAATTTCTCGTCACAAAATATGTCGGATTAGCCTCTTACCAGCAGCACTGGAACAGTTTTTATACTTTTGCATTTTTACCTGGTCTTTTTGTTAATTGAAATCGGCTACACTGTACTCTGTACAATCGCGACTGGTCATTACTATATTCAACTTTTGACTATAAGTTATGTGCCCCTTCGGTAGCCCAGAAGACCTGAAATCTTTGGGCTAAGCCCATTTAACTCACCCAGCAATTGTCTTACTTCTAAGTCCAAGACAATCTCAATGTCTTTATCTACGTGTAGAAAAACCACACCATTTGTACATAAAAAACACAAGGTACTTGATACAGTCTGCTGTAAAAAGTACAACTAAACACTGACCCACATTTATAAGGTGCCAAAAGATGCGGAATTGGGCCAGGCATCGGCAGCTGTTAAAAAATTGCAAATATCCCTGGTTTCCATGGAGTAATAGCCGTTGCTGGGCACGTGATTATGACATCAATGATCATTGAATTGTCGCTACAGCCAAAAGTATTGGTCGGAGAGCAACGCGGTTTGCACCATTCGATTTCTCGTCACAAAATACGTCGGATTAGCCTCTTACCAGCAGCACTGGAACAGTTTTTCCACTTTTGCATTTTTACCTGGTCTTTTTGTTAATTGAAATCGGCTACACTGTACTCTGTACAATCGCGACTGGTCATTACTATATTCAACTTTTGACTATAAGTTATGTGCCCTTCGGTAGCCCAGAAGACGTCAAATCTTTGGGCTAAGCCCATTTAACTCACCCAGCAATTGTCTTACTTCTAAGTCCAAGACAATCTCAATGTCTTTATCTACGTGTAGAAAAACCACACCATTTGTACGTGAAAAACACAAGGTACTTGATACAGTCTGCTGTAAAAAGTACAACTGACCACAGACCCACATTTATAAGGTGCCAAAAGATGCGGAATTGGGCCAGGTATCGGCAGCTGTTGAAAAATTGCCAATTTCCCTGGTTTCCATGGAGTAAGAGCCGTTGCTGGGCACGTGATTATGACATAAATGATCATTCAATTGTCACTACAGCCAAAAGTGTTGGTCGGAGAGCAACGCGGTTTGCACCATTCAATTTCTCGTCACAAAATACGTCGGATTAGCCTCTTACCAGCAGCACTGGAACAGTTTTTCCACTTTTGCATTTTTACCTGGTGTTTTTGTTAATTGAAATCGGCTACACTGTACTCTGTACAATCGCGACTGGTCATTACTATATTCAACTTTTGACTATAAGTTATGTGCCCTTCGGTAGCCCAGAAGACCTGAAATCTTTGGGCTAAGCCCATTTAACTCACCCAGCAATTGTCTTACTTCTAAGTCCAAGACAATCTCAATGTCTTTATCTACGTGTAGAAAAACCACACCATTTGTACATAAAAAACACAAGGTACTTGATACAGTCTGCTGTAAAAAGTACAACTAAACACTGACCCACATTTATAAGGTGCCAAAAGATGCGGAATTGGGCCAGGCATCGGCAGCTGTTAAAAAATTGCAAATATCCCTGGTTTCCATGGAGTAATAGCCGTTGCTGGGCACGTGATTATGACATCAATGATCATTGAATTGTCGCTACAGCCAAAAGTATTGGTCGGAGAGCAACGCGGTTTGCACCATTCGATTTCTCGTCACAAAATACGTCGGATTAGCCTCTTACCAGCAGCACTGGAACAGTTTTTCCACTTTTGCATTTTTGCCTGGTCTTTTTGTTAATTGAAATCGGCTACACTGTACTCTGTACAATCGCGACTGGTCATTACTATATTCAACTTTTGACTATAAGTTATGTGCCCTTCGGTAGCCCAGAAAACGTCAAATCTTTGGGCTAAGCCCATTTAACTCACCCAGCAATTGTCTTACTTCTAAGTGCAAGACAATCTCAATGTCTTTATCTACGTGTAGAAAAACCAGACCATTTGTACGTAAAAAACACAAGGTACTTGATACAGTCTGCTGTAAAAAGTACAACTGAACACTGACCCACTTCAGTAAGGTGCCAAAAGATGCGGAATTGAGCCAGGCATCGGCAGCTGTTGAAAAATTGCAAATTTACCTGGTTTCCATGGAGTAAGAGCCGTTGCTGTGCACGTGATTATGACATAAATGATCATTCAATTGTCGCTACAGCCAAACGTATTGGTTGGAGAGCAACGCGGATTGCACCATTCGATTTCTCGTCACAAAATACGTCGGATTAGCCTCTTACCAGCAGCACTGGAACAGTTTTTCCACTTTTGCATTTTTGCCTGGTCTTTTTGTTAATTGAAATCGGCTACACTGTACTCTGTACAATCGCGACTGGTCATTACTATATTCAACTTTTGACTATAAGTTATGTGCCCTTCGGTAGCCCAGAAGACCTGAAATCTTCGGGCTAATCCCATTTAACTCACCCAGCAATTGTCTTACTTCTAAGTCCAAGACAATCTCAATGTCTTTATCTACGTGTAGAAAAACCACACCATTTGTACATAAAAAACACAAGGTACTTGATACAGTCTGCTGTAAAAAGTACAACTAAACACTGACCCACATTTATAAGGTGCCAAAAGATGCGGAATTGGGCCAGGCATCGGCAGCTGTTAAAAAATTGCAAATATCCCTGGTTTCCATGGAGTAATAGCCGTTGCTGGGCACGTGATTATGACATCAATGATCATTGAATTGTCGCTACAGCCAAAAGTATTGGTCGGAGATCAACGCGATTTGCACCATTCGATTTCTCGTCACAAAATACGTCGGATTAGCCTCTTACCAGCAGCACTGGAACAGTTTTTCCACTTTTGCATTTTTGCCTGGTCTTTTTGTTAATTGAAATCGGCTACACTGTACTCTGTACAATCGCGACTGGTCATTACTATATTCAACTTTTGACTATAAGTTATGTGCCCTTCGGTAGCCCAGAAAACGTCAAATCTTTGGGCTAAGCCCATTTAACTCACCCAGCAATTGCCTTACTTCTAAGTGCAAGACAATCTCAATGTCTTTATCTACGTGTAGAAAAACCACACCATTTGTACGTGAAAAACACAAGGTACTTGATACAGTCTGCTGTAAAAAGTACAACTGAACACTGACCCACTTCAGTAAGGTGCCAAAAGATGCGGAATTGAGCCAGGCATCGGCAGCTGTTGAAAAATTGCAAATTTACCTGGTTTCCATGGAGTAAGAGCCGTTGCTGTGCACGTGATTATGACATAAATGATCATTCAATTGTCGCTACAGCCAAACGTATTGGTTGGAGAGCAACGCGGATTGCACCATTCGATTTCTCGTCACAAAATACGTCGGATTAGCCTCTTACCAGCAGCACTGGAACAGTTTTTCCACTTTTGCATTTTTGCCTGGTCTTTTTGTTAATTGAAATCGGCTACACTGTACTCTGTACAATCGCGACTGGTCATTACTATATTCAACTTTTGACTATAAGTTATGTGCCCTTCGGTAGCCCAGAAGACCTGAAATCTTTGGGCTAAGCCCATTTAACTCACCCAGCAATTGTCTTACTTCTAAGTCCAAGACAATCTCAATGTCTTTATCTACGTGTAGAAAAACCACACCATTTGTACATAAAAAACACAAGGTACTTGATACAGTCTGCTGTAAAAAGTACAACTAAACACTGACCCACATTTATAAGGTGCCAAAAGATGCGGAATTGGGCCAGGCATCGGCAGCTGTTAAAAAATTGCAAATATCCCTGGTTTCCATGGAGTAATAGCCGTTGCTGGGCACGTGATTATGACATCAATGATCATTGAATTGTCGCTACAGCCAAAAGTATTGGTCGGAGATCAACGCGATTTGCACCATTCGATTTGTCGTCACAAAATACGTCGGATTAGCCTCTTACCAGCAGCACTGGAACAGTTTTTCCACTTTTGCATTTTTGCCTGGTCTTTTTGTTAATTGAAATCGGCTACACTGTACTCTGTACAATCGCGACTGGTCATTACTATATTCAACTTTTGACTATAAGTTATGTGCCCTTCGGTAGCCCAGAAAACGTCAAATCTTTGGGCTAAGCCCATTTAACTCACCCAGCAATTGCCTTACTTCTAAGTGCAAGACAATCTCAATGTCTTTATCTACGTGTAGAAAAACCACACCATTTGTACGTGAAAAACACAAGGTACTTGATACAGTCTGCTGTAAAAAGTACAACTGAACACTGACCCACTTCAGTAAGGTGCCAAAAGATGCGGAATTGAGCCAGGCATCGGCAGCTGTTGAAAAATTGCAAATTTACCTGGTTTCCATGGAGTAAGAGCCGTTGCTGTGCACGTGATTATGACATAAATGATCATTCAATTGTCGCTACAGCCAAACGTATTGGTTGGAGAGCAACGCGGATTGCACCATTCGATTTCTCGTCACAAAATACGTCGGATTAGCCTCTTACCAGCAGCACTGGAACAGTTTTTCCACTTTTGCATTTTTGCCTGGTCTTTTTGTTAATTGAAATCGGCTACACTGTACTCTGTACAATCGCGACTGGTCATTACTATATTCAACTTTTGACTATAAGTTATGTGCCCTTCGGTAGCCCAGAAGACCTGAAATCTTTGGGCTAAGCCCATTTAACTCACCCAGCAATTGTCTTACTTCTAAGTCCAAGACAATCTCAATGTCTTTATCTACGTGTAGAAAAACCACACCATTTGTACATAAAAAACACAAGGTACTTGATACAGTCTGCTGTAAAAAGTACAACTAAACACTGACCCACATTTATAAGGTGCCAAAAGATGCGGAATTGGGCCAGGCATCGGCAGCTGTTAAAAAATTGCAAATATCCCTGGTTTCCATGGAGTAATAGCCGTTGCTGGGCACGTGATTATGACATCAATGATCATTGAATTGTCGCTACAGCCAAAAGTATTGGTCGGAGAGCAACGCGGTTTGCACCATTCGATTTCTCGTCACAAAATACGTCGGATTAGCCTCTTACCAGCAGCACTGGAACAGTTTTTCCACTTTTGCATTTTTGCCTGGTCTTTTTGTTAATTGAAATCGGCTACACTGTACTCTGTACAATCGCGACTGGTCATTACTATATTCAACTTTTGACTATAAGTTATGTGCCCTTCGGTAGCCCAGAAAACGTCAAATCTTTGGGCTAAGCCCATTTAACTCACCCAGCAATTGTCTTACTTCTAAGTGCAAGACAATCTCAATGTCTTTATCTACGTGTAGAAAAACCAGACCATTTGTACGTAAAAAACACAAGGTACTTGATACAGTCTGCTGTAAAAAGTACAACTGAACACTGACCCACTTCAGTAAGGTGCCAAAAGATGCGGAATTGAGCCAGGCATCGGCAGCTGTTGAAAAATTGCAAATTTACCTGGTTTCCATGGAGTAAGAGCCGTTGCTGTGCACGTGATTATGACATAAATGATCATTCAATTGTCGCTACAGCCAAACGTATTGGTTGGAGAGCAACGCGGATTGCACCATTCGATTTCTCGTCACAAAATACGTCGGATTAGCCTCTTACCAGCAGCACTGGAACAGTTTTTCCACTTTTGCATTTTTGCCTGGTCTTTTTGTTAATTGAAATCGGCTACACTGTACTCTGTACAATCGCGACTGGTCATTACTATATTCAACTTTTGACTATAAGTTATGTGCCCTTCGGTAGCCCAGAAGACCTGAAATCTTCGGGCTAATCCATTTAACTCACCCAGCAATTGTCTTACTTCTAAGTCCAAGACAATCTCAATGTCTTTATCTACGTGTAGAAAAACCACACCATTTGTACATAAAAAACACAAGGTACTTGATACAGTCCTGCTGTAAAAAGTACAACTAAACACTGACCCACATTTATAAGGTGCCAAAAGATGCGGAATTGGGCCAGGCATCGGCAGCTGTTAAAAAATTGCAAAATATCCCTGGTTTCCATGGAGTAATAGCCGTTGCTGGGCACGTGATTATGACATCAATGATCATTGAATTGTCGCTACAGCCAAAAGTATTGGTCGGAGATCAACGCGATTTGCACCATTCGATTTCTCGTCACAAAATACGTCGGATTAGCCTCTTACCAGCAGCACTGGAACAGTTTTTCCACTTTTGCATTTTTGCCTGGTCTTTTTGTTAATTGAAATCGGCTACACTGTACTCTGTACAATCGCGACTGGTCATTACTATATTCAACTTTTGACTATAAGTTATGTTGCCCTTCGGTAGCCCAGAAAACGTCAAATCTTTGGGCTAAGCCCATTTAACTCACCCAGCAATTGCCTTACTTCTAGAAGTTGCAAGACAATTCTCAATGTCTTTTATCTACGTGTAGAAAAACCACACCATTTTGTACGTGGAAAAACACAAGGTACTTGATACAGTCTGCTGTAAAAAGTACAACTGAACACTGACCCACTTCAGTAAGGTTGCCAAAAGATGCGGAATTGAGCCAGCATCGGCAGCTGTTGAAAAATTGCAAATTTTACCTGGTTTCCATGGAGTAAGAGCCGTTGCTGTGCACGTGATTATGACATAAATGATCATTCAATTGTCGCTACAGCCAAACGTATTGGTTGGAGAGCAACGCGGATTGCACCATTCGATTTCTCGTCACAAAATACGTCGGATTAGCCTCTTACCAGCAGCACTGGAAACAGTTTTTTCCACTTTTGCATTTTTGCCTGGTCTTTTTGTTAATTGAAATCGGCTACACTGTACTCTGTACAATCGCGACTGGTCATTACTATATTCAACTTTTGACTATAAGTTATGTGCCCTTCGGTAGCCAGAAGACCTGAAATCTTTGGGCTAAGCCCATTTAACTCACCCAGCAATTGTCTTACTTCTAAGTCCAAGACAATCTCAATGTCTTTATCTACGTGTAGAAAAACCACACCATTTGTACATAAAAAACACAAGGTACTTGATACAGTCTGCTGTAAAAAGTACAACTAAACACTGACCCACATTTATAAGGTGCCAAAAGATGCGGAATTGGGCCAGGCATCGGCAGCTGTTAAAAAATTGCAAATATCCCTGGTTTCCATGGAGTAATAGCCGTTGCTGGGCACGTGATTATGACATCAATGATCATTGAATTGTCGCTACAGCAAAAGTATTGGTCGGAGATCAACTCGCGATTTGCACCATTCGATTTGTCGTCACAAAATACGTCGGATTAGCCTCTTACCAGCAGCACTGGAACAGTTTTTCCACTTTTGCATTTTTGCCTGGTCTTTTTGTTAATTGAAATCGGCTACACTGTACTCTGTACAATCGCGACTGGTCATTACTATATTCAACTTTTGACTATAAGTTATGTGCCCTTCGGTAGCCCAGAAAACGTCAAATCTTTGGGCTAAGCCCATTTAAACTCACCCAGCAATTGCCTTACTTCTAAGTGCAAGACAATCTCAATGTCTTTATCTACGTGTAGAAAAACCACACCATTTGTACGTGAAAAACACAAGGTACTTGATACAGTCTGCTGTAAAAAGTACAACTGAACACTGACCCACTTCAGTAAGGTGCCAAAAGATGCGGAATTGAGCCAGGCATCGGCAGCTGTTGAAAAATTGCAAATTTACCTGGTTTCCATGGAGTAAGAGCCGTTGCTGTGCACGTGATTATGACATAAATGATCATTCAATTGTCGCTACAGCCAAACGTATTGGTTGAGAGCAACGCGGATTGCACCATTCGATTTCTCGTCACAAAATACGTCGGATTAGCCTCTTACCAGCAGCACTGGAACAGTTTTTCCACTTTTGCATTTTTGCCTGGTCTTTTTTGTTAATTGAAATCGGCTACACTGTACTCTGTACAATCGCGACTGGTCATTACTATATTCAACTTTTGACTATAAGTTATGTGCCCTTCGGTAGCCCAGAAGACCTGAAATCTTTGGGCTAAGCCCATTTAACTCACCCAGCAATTGTCTTACTTCTAAGCCAAGACAATCTCAATGTCTTTATCTACGTGTAGAAAAACCACACCATTTGTACATAAAAAATACAAGGTACTTGATACAGTCTGCTGTAAAAAGTACAACTAAACACTGACCCACATTTATAAGGTGCCAAAAGATGCGGAATTGGGCCAGGCATCGGCAGCTGTTGAAAATTGCAAATATCCCTGGTTTCCATGGAGTAAGAGCCGTTGCTGTGCACGTGATTATGACATCAATGATCATTGAATTGTCGCTACAGCCAAAAGTATTGGTCGGAGAGCAACGCGGTTTGCACCATTCGATTTCTCGTCACAAAATACGTCGGATTAGCCTCTTACCAGCAGCACTGGAACAGTTTTTCCACTTTTGCATTTTTACCTGGTCTTTTTGTTAATTGAAATCGGCTACACTGTACTCTGTACAATCGCGACTGGTCATTACTATATTCAACTTTTGACTATAAGTTATGTGCCCTTCGGTAAGCCCAGAAGACCTGAAATCTTTGGGCTAAGCCCATTTAACTCACCCAGCAATTGTCTTACTTCTAAGTCCAAGACAATCTCAATGTCTTTATCTACGTGTAGAAAAACCACACCATTTGTACGTGAAAAACACAAGGTACTTGATACAGTCTGCTGTAAAAAGTACAACTGACCACAGACCCACATTTATAAGGTGCCAAAAGATGCGGAATTGGGCCAGGTATCGGCAGCTGTTGAAAAATTGCCAATTTCCCTGGTTTCCATGGAGTAAGAGCCGTTGCTGGGCACGTGATTATGACATCAATGATCATTCAATTGTCACTACAGCCAAAAGTATTGGTCGGAGAGCAACGCGGTTTGCACCATTCAATTTCTCGTCACAAAATACGTCGGATTAGCCTCTTACCAGCAGCACTGGAACAGTTTTTCCACTTTTGCATTTTTACCTGGTCTTTTTGTTAATTGAAATCGGCTACACTGTACTCTGTACAATCGCGACTGGTCATTACTATATTCAACTTTTGACTATAAGTTATGTGCCCTTCGGTAGCCCAGAAGACCTGAAATCTTTGGGCTAAGCCCATTTAACTCACCCAGCAATTGTCTTACTTCTACGTGCAAGACAATCTCAATGTCTTTATCTACGTGTAGAAAAACCACACCATTTGTACATAAAAAACACAAGGTACTTGATACAGTCTGCTGTAAAAGGTACAACTGAACACTGACCCACATTCATAAGGTGCCAAAAGATGCGGAATTGGGCCAGGCATCGGCAGCTGTTAAAAAATTGCAAATATCCCTGGTTTCCATGGAGTAATAGCCGTTGCTGGGCACGTGATTATGACATCAATGATCATTGAATTGTCGCTACAGCCAAAAGTATTGGTCGGAGAGCAACGCGGTTTGCACCATTCGATTTCTCGTCACAAAATACGTCGGATTAGCCTCTTACCAGCAGCACTGGAACAGTTTTTCCACTTTTGCATTTTTGCCTGGTCTTTTTGTTAATTGAAATCGGCTACACTGTACTCTGTACAATCGCGACTGGTCATTACTATATTCAACTTTTGACTATAAGTTATGTGCCCTTCGGTAGCCCAGAAAACGTCAAATCTTTCGGCTAAGCCCATTTAACTCACCCAGCAATTGTCTTACTTCTAAGTGCAAGACAATCTCAATGTCTTTATCTACGTGTAGAAAAACCACACCATTTGTACGTGAAAAACACAAGGTACTTGATACAGTCTGCTGTAAAAAGTACAACTGAACACTGACCCACTTCAGTAAAGTGCCAAAAGATGCGGAATTGAGCCAGGCATCGGCAGCTGTTAAAAAATTGTAAAGTTCCCTGGTTTCCATGGAGTAAGAGCCGTTGCTGGGCACGTGATTATGACATAAATGATCATTCAATTGTCACTACAGGCAAAAGTATTCGTCGGAGAGCAACGCGGTTTGCACCATTCGATTTCTCGTCACAAAATACGTCGGATTAGCCTCTTACCAGCAGCACTGGAACAGTTTTTCCACTTTTGCATTTTTACCTGGTCTTTTTGTTAATTGAAATCGGCTACACTGTACTCTGTACAATCGCGACTGGTCATTACTATATTCAACTTTTGACTATAAGTTATGTGCCCTTCGGTAGCCCAGAAGACGTCAAATCTTTGGGCTAAGCCAATTGAACTCACCCAGCAATTGTCTTACTTCTAAGTCCAAGACAATCTCAATGTCTTTATCTACGTGTAGAAAAAACCACACCATTTGTACGTGAAAAACACAAGGTACTTGATACAGTCTGCTGTAAAAAGTACAACTGACCACAACCCCACATTTATAAGGTGCCAAAAGATGCGGAATTGGGCCACGTATCGGCAGCTTTTGAAAAATTGCCAATTTCCCTGGTTTCCATGGAGTAAGAGCCGTTGCTGGGCACGTGATTATGACATCAATGATCATTGAATTGTCGCTACAGCCAAAAGTACTGGTCGGAGAGCAACGCGGTTTGCCCCATTCAATTTCTCGTCACAAAATACGTCGGATTAACCTCTTACCAGCAGCACTGGAACAGTTTTTTCCACTTTTGCATTTTTGCCTGGTCTTTTTGTTAATTGAAATCGGCTACACTGTACTCTGTACAATCGCGACTGGTCATTACTATATTCAACTTTTGACTATAAGTTATGTGCCCTTCGGTAGCGCAAAAGACCTGAAATTTTTGGGCCAAGCCCATTTAACTCACCCAGCAATTGCCTTACTTCTAAGTGCAAGAGAATCTCAATGTCTTTATCTTCGTGTAGAAAAACCACACCATTTGTACGTGATAAACACAAGGTACTTGATACAGTCTGCTGTAAAAAGTACAACTGAACACTGACCCACTTCAGTAAGGTGCCAAAAGATGCGGAATTGAGCCAGGCATTGGCAGCTGTTGAAAAAATGCAAATTTCCCTGGTTTCCATGGAGTAAGAGCCGTTGCTGGGCACGTGATTATGACATAAATGATCATTCAATTGTCACTACAGCCAAAAGTATTGGTTGGAGAGCAACGCGGATTGCACCATTCGATTTTTCGTCACAAAATACGTCGGATTAGCCTCTTACCAGCAGCACTGGAACAGGTTTTTCCACTTTTGCATTTTTGCCTGGTGTTTTTGTTAATTGAAATCGGCTACACTGTACTCTGTACAATCGCGACTGGTCATTACTATATTCAACTTTTGACTATAAGTTATGTGCCCTTCGGTAGCCCAGAAGACCTGAAATCTTTGGGCTAAGCCCATTTAACTCACCCAGCAATTGCCTTACTTCTAAGTGCAAGACAATCTCAATGTCTTTATCTACGTGTAGAAAAACCACACCATTTGTACATGAAAAACACAAGGTACTTGATACAGTCTGCTGTAAAAAGTACAACTGAACACTGACTCACTTCAGTAAGGTGCCAAAAGATGCGGAATTGAGCCAGGCATTGGCAGCTGTTGAAAAATTGCAAATTTCCATGGTTTCCATGGAGTAAGAGCCGTTGCTGGGCACGTGATTATGACATAAATGATCATTCAATTGTCACTACAGCCAAAAGTATTGGTCGGAGAGCAACGCGGTTTGCACCATTCGATTTCTCGTCACAAAATACGTCGGATTAGCCTCTTACCAGCAGCACTGGAACAGTTTTTTCCACTTTTGCATTTTTACCTGGTCTTTTTGTTAATTGAAATCGGCTATACTGTACTCTGTACAATCGCGACTGGTCATTACTATATTCAACTTTTGACTATAAGTTATGTGCCCTTCGGTAGCCCAGAAGACGTCAAATCTTTGGGCTAAGCCCATTTAACTCACCCAGCAATTGTCTTACTTCTAAGTGCAAGACAATCTCAATGTCTTTATCTACGTGTAGAAAAACCACACCATTTGTACGTGAAAAACACAAGGTACTTGATACAGTCTGCTGTAAAAAGTACAACTGACCACAGACCCACATTTATAAGGTGCCAAAAGATGCGGAATTGGGCCAGGTATCGGCAGCTGTTGAAAAATTGCCAATTTCCCTGGTTTCCATGGAGTAAGAGCCGCTGCTGGGCACGTGATTATGACATCAATGATCATTCAATTGTCACTACAGCCAAAAGTATTGGTCGGAGAGCAACGCGGTTTGCACCATTCAATTTCTCGTCACAAAATACGTCGGATTAGCCTCTTACCAGCAGCACTGGAACAGTTTTTCCACTTTTGCATTTTTACCTGGTCTTTTTGTTAATTGAAATCGGCTACACTGTACTCTGTACAATCGCGACTGGTCATTACTATATTCAACTTTTGACTATAAGTTATGTGCCCTTCAGTAGCCCAGAAGACCTGAAATCTTTGGGCTCAGCCCATTTAACTCACCCAGCAATTGTCTTACTTCTAAGTCCAAGACAATCTCAATGTCTTTATCTACGTGTAGAAAAACCACACCATTTGTACATAAAAAACACGAGGTACTTGATACAGTCTGCTGTAAAAAGTACAACTAAACACTGACCCACATTTATAAGGTGCCAAAAGATGCGGAATTGGGCCAGGCATCGGCAGCTGTTAAAAAATTGCAAATATCCCTGGTTTCCATGGAGTAATAGCCGTTGCTGGGCACGTGATTATGACATCAATGATCATTGAATTGTCGCTACAGCCAAAAGTATTGGTCGGAGAGCAACGCGGTTTGCACCATTCGATTTCTCGTCACAAAATACGTCGGATTAGCCTCTTACCAGCAGCACTGGAACAGTTTTTCCACTTTTGCATTTTTGCCTGGTCTTTTTGTTAATTGAAATCGGCTACACTGTACTCTGTACAATCGCGACTGGTCATTACTATATTCAACTTTTGACTATAAGTTATGTGCCCTTCGGTAGCCCAGAAAACGTCAAATCTTTCGGCTAAGCCCATTTAACTCACCCAGCAATTGTCTTACTTCTAAGTGCAAGACAATCTCAATGTCTTTATCTACGTGTAGAAAAACCACACCATTTGTACGTGAAAAACACAAGGTACTTGATACAGTCTGCTGTAAAAAGTACAACTAAACACTGACCCACTTCAGTAAGGTGCCAAAAGATGCGGAATTGAGCCAGGCATCGGCAGCTGTTAGAAAATTGTAAAGTTCCCTGGTTTCCATGGAGTAAGAGCCGTTGCTGGGCACGTGATTATGACATAAATGATCATTCAATTGTCACTACAGGCAAAAGTATTCGTCGGAGAGCAACGCGGTTTGCACCATTCGATTTCTCGTCACAAAATACGTCGGATTAGCCTCTTACCAGCAGCACTGGAACAGTTTTTCCACTTTTGCATTTTTACCTGGTCTTTTTGTTAATTGCAATCGGCTACACTGTACTCTGTACAATCGCGACTGGTCATTACTATATTCAACTTTTGACTATAAGTTATGTGCCCTTCGGTAGCCCAGAAGACGTCAAATCTTTGGGCTAAGCCAATTTAACTCACCCAGCAAATGTCTTACTTCTAAGTGCAAGACAATCTCAATGTCTTTATCTACGTGTAGAAAAACCACACCATTTGTACATGAAAAACACAAGGTACTTGATACAGTCTGCTGTAAAAAGTACAACTGAACACTGACCCACATTTATAAGGTGCCAAAAGATGCGGAATTGGGCCAGGCATCGACAGCTGTTAAAAAATTGCAAATATCCCTGGTTTCCATGGAATAAGAGCCGTTGCTGTGCACGTGATTATGACATCAATGATCATTCAATTGTCACTACAGCCAAAAGCATTGGTCGGAGAGCAACGCGGTTTGCACCATTCGATTTCTCGTCACAAAATACGTCGGATTAGCCTCTTACCAGCAGGACTTGAACAGTTTTTCCAATTTTGCATTTTTACGTGGTATTTTTGTTAATTGAAATCGGCTACACTGTACTCTGTACAATCGCGACTGGTCATTACTATATTCAACTTTTGACTATAAGTTATGTGCCCTTCGGTAGCCCAGAAAATGTCAAATCTTTGGGCTAAGCCCATTTAACTCACCCAGCAAATGTCTTACTTCTAAGTGCAAGACAATCTCAATGTCTTTATCTACGTGTAGAAAAACCACACCATTTGTACGTGAAAAACACAAGGTACTTGATACAGTCTGCTGTAAAAAGTACAACTGAACACTGACCCACGTAAGGTGCCAAAAGATGCGGAATTGAGCCAGGCATCGGCAGCTGTTGAAAAATTGCAAATATCCCTGGTTTCCATGGAGTAAGAGCCGTTGCTGGGCACGTGATTATGACATATATGATCATTCAATTGTCACTACAGCCAAAAGTATTGGTCGGAGAGCAACGCAGTTTGCACCATTCAATTTCTCGTCACAAAATACGTCGGATTAGCCTCTTACCAGCAGCACTGGAACAGTTTTTCCACTTTTGCATTTTTACCTGGTCTTTTTGTTAATTGAAATCGGCTACACTGTACTCTGTACAATCGCGACTGGTCATTACTATATTCAACTTTTGACTATAAGTTATGTGCCCTTCGGTAGCCCAGAAGACCTGAAATCTTTGGGCCAAGCCCATTTAACTCACCCAGCAATTGTCTTACTTCTCATTGCAAGACAATCTCAATGTCTTTATCTACGTGTAGAAAAACCACACCATTTGTACGTGAAAAACACAAGGTACTTGATACAGTCTGCTGTAAAAAGTACAACTGAACAATGACCCACATTTATAAGGTGCCAAAAGATGCGGAATTGGGCCAGGCATCGGCAGCTGTTAAAAAATTGCAAATATCCCTGGTTTCCATGGAGTAAGAGCCGTTGCTGGGCACGTGATTATGACATAAATGATCATTCAATTGTCACTAAAGCCAAAAGTATTGGTCGGAGAGCAACGCGGTTTGCACCATTCGATTTCTCGTCACAAAATACGTCGGATTAGCCTCTTACCAGCAGCACTGAAACAGTTTTTCCACTTTTGCATTTTTACCTGGTCTTTTTGTTAATTGAAATCGGCTACACTGTACTCTGTACAATCGCGACTGGTCATTACTATATTCAACTTTTGACTATAAGTTATGTGCCCTTCGGTAGCCCAGAAGACGTCAAATCTTTGGGCTAAGCCCATTTAACTCACCCAGCAATTGTCTTACTTCTACGTGCAAGACAATCTCAATGTCTTTATCTACGTGTAGAAAAACCACACCATTTGTAAGTGAAAAACACAAGGTACTTGATACAGCCTGCTGTAAAAAGTACAACTGAACACTGACCCACTTCAGTAAGGTGCCAAAAGATGCGGAATTGAGCCAGGCATCGGCAGCTGTTGAAAAATTGCAAATTTCCCTGGTTTCCATGGAGTAAGAGCCGTTGCTGGGCACGTGATTATGACATAAATGATCATTCAATTGTCACTAAAGCCAAAAGTATTGGTCGGAGAGCAACGCGGTTTGCACCATTCGATTTCTCGTCACAAAATACGTCGGATTAGCCTCTTACCAGCAGCACTGAAACAGTTTTTCCACTTTTGCATTTTTACCTGGTCTTTTTGTTAATTGAAATCGGCTACACTGTACTCTGTACAATCGCGACTGGTCATTACTATATTCAACTTTTGACTATAAGTTATGTGCCCTTCGGTAGCCCAGAAGACGTCAAATCTTTGGGCTAAGCCCATTTAACTCACCCAGCAATTGTCTTACTTCTAAGTCCAAGACAATCTCAATGTCTTTATCTACGTGTAGAAAAACCACACCATTTGTACGTGAAAAACACAAGGTACTTGATACAGTCTGCTGTAAAAAGTACAACTGACCACAGACCCACATTTATAAGGTGCCAAAAGATGCGGAATTGGGCCAGGTATCGGCAGCTGTTGAAAAATTGCCAATTTCCCTGGTTTCCATGGAGTAAGAGCCGTTGCTGGGCACGTGATTATGACATAAATGATCATTCAATTGTCACTACAGCCAAACGTGTTGGTCGGAGAGCAACGCGGTTTGCACCATTCAATTTCTCCTCACAAAATACGTCGGATTAGCCTCTTACCAGCAGCACTGGAACAGTTTTTCCACTTTTGCATTTTTACCTGGTCTTTTTGTTAATTGAAATCGGCTACACTGTACTCTGTACAATCGCGACTGGTCATTACTATATTCAACTTTTGACTATAAGTTATGTGCCCTTCGGTAGCCCAGAAGACGTCAAATCTTTGGGCTAAGCCCATTTAACTCACCCAGCAATTGTCTTACTTCTAAGTGCAAGACAATCTCAATGTCTTTATCTACGTGTAGAAAAACCACACCATTTGTACGTGAAAAACACAAGGTACTTGATACAGTCTGCTGTAAAAAGTACAACTGAACACTGACCCACATTTATAAGGTGCCAAAAGATGCGGAATTGAGCCAGGCATCGGCAGCTGTTGAAAAATTGCAAATTTACCTGGTTTCCATGGAGTAAGAGCCGTTGCTGTGCACGTGATTATGACATAAATGATCATTCAATTGTCGCTACAGCCAAACGTATTGGTTGGAGAGCAACGCGGATTGCACCATTCGATTTCTCGTCACAAAATACGTCGGATTAGCCTCTTACCAGCAGCACTGGAACAGTTTTTCCACTTTTGCATTTTTGCCTGGTCTTTTTGTTAATTGAAATCGGCTACACTGTACTCTGTACAATCGCGACTGGTCATTACTATATTCAACTTTTGACTATAAGTTATGTGCCCTTCGGTAGCCCAGAAGACCTGAAATCTTTGGGCTAAGCCCATTTAACTCACCCAGCAATTGTCTTACTTCTAAGTCCAAGACAATCTCAATGTCTTTATCTACGTGTAGAAAAACCACACCATTTGTACATAAAAAACACAAGGTACTTGATACAGTCTGCTGTAAAAAGTACAACTAAACACTGACCCACATTTATAAGGTGCCAAAAGATGCGGAATTGGGCCAGGCATCGGCAGCTGTTAAAAAATTGCAAATATCCCTGGTTTCCATGGAGTAATAGCCGTTGCTGAGCACGTGATTATGACATCAATGATCATTGAATTGTCGGTACAGCCAAAAGTATTGGTCGGAGAGCAACGCGGTTTGCACCATTCGATTTCTCGTCACAAAATACGTCGGATTAGCCTCTTACCAGCAGCACTGGAACAGTTTTTCCACTTTTGCATTTTTGCCTGGTCTTTTTGTTAATTGAAATCGGCTACACTGTACTCTGTACAATCGCGACTGGTCATTACTATATTCAACTTTTGACTATAAGTTATGTGCCCTTCGGTAGCCCAGAAAACGTCAAATCTTTGGGCTAAGCCCATTTAACTCACATAGCAATTGTCTTACTTCTAAGTGCAAGACAATCTCAATGTCTTTATCTACGTGTAGAAAAACCACACCATTTGTACGTGAAAAACACAAGGTACTTGATACAGTCTGCTGTAAAAAGTACAACTGAACACTGACCCACTTCAGTAAGGTGCCAAAAGATGCGGAATTGAGCCAGGCATCGGCAGCTGTTGAAAAATTGCAAATTTCCCTGGTTTCCATGGAGTAAGAGCCGTTGCTGTGCACGTGATTATGACATAAATGATCATTCAATTGTCGCTACAGCCAAACGTATTGGTTGGAGAGCAACGCGGATTGCACCATTCGATTTCTCGTCACAAAATACGTCGGATTAGCTTCTTACCAGCAGCACTGGAACAGTTTTTCCACTTTTGCATTTTTGCCTGGTCTTTTTGTTAATTGAAATCGGCTACACTGTACTCTGTACAATCGCGACTGGTCATTACTATATTCAACTTTTGACTATAAGTTATGTGCCCTTCGGTAGCCCAGAAGACCTGAAATCTTTGGGCTAAGCCCATTTAACTCACCCAGCAATTGTCTTACTTCTAAGTCCAAGACAATCTCAATGTCTTTATCTACGTGTAGAAAAACCACACCATTTGTACATAAAAAATACAAGGTACTTGATACAGTCTGCTGTAAAAAGTACAACTAAACACTGACCCACATTTATAAGGTGCCAAAAGATGCGGAATTGGGCCAGGCATCGGCAGCTGTTGAAAAATTGCAAATATCCCTGGTTTCCATGGAGTAAGAGCCGTTGCTGTGCACGTGATTATGACATCAATGATCATTGAATTGTCGCTACAGCCAAAAGTATTGGTCGGAGAGCAACGCGGTTTGCACCATTCGATTTCTCGTCACAAAATACGTCGGATTAGCCTCTTACCAGCAGCACTGGAACAGTTTTTCCACTTTTGCATTTTTACCTGGTCTTTTTGTTAATTGAAATCGGCTACACTGTACTCTGTACAATCGCGACTGGTCATTACTATATTCAACTTTTGACTATAAGTTATGTGCCCTTCGGTAGCCCAGAAGACGTCAAATCTTTGGGCTAAGCCCATTTAACTCACCCAGCAATTGTCTTACTTCTAAGTCCAAGACAATCTCAATGTCTTTATCTACGTGTAGAAAAACCACACCATTTGTACGTGAAAAACACAAGGTACTTGATACAGTCTGCTGTAAAAAGTACAACTGACCACAGACCCACATTTATAAGGTGCCAAAAGATGCGGAATTGGGCCAGGTATCGGCAGCTGTTGAAAAATTGCCAATTTCCCTGGTTTCCATGGAGTAAGAGCCGTTGCTGGGCACGTGATTATGACATCAATGATCATTCAATTGTCACTACAGCCAAAAGTATTGGTCGGAGAGCAACGCGGTTTGCACCATTCAATTTCTCGTCACAAAATACGTCGGATTAGCCTCTTACCAGCAGCACTGGAACAGTTTTTCCACTTTTGCATTTTTACCTGGTCTTTTTGTTAATTGAAATCGGCTACACTGTACTCTGTACAATCGCGACTGGTCATTACTATATTCAACTTTTGACTATAAGTTATGTGCCCTTCGGTAGCCCAGAAAACGTCAAATCTTTCGGCTAAGCCCATTTAACTCACCCAGCAATTGTCTTACTTCTAAGTGCAAGACAATCTCAATGTCTTTATCTACGTGTAGAAAAACCACACCATTTGTACGTGAAAAACACAAGGTACTTGATACAGTCTGCTGTAAAAAGTACAACTGAACACTGACCCACTTCAGTAAGGTGCCAAAAGATGCGGAATTGAGCCAGGCATCGGCAGCTGTTAAAAAATTGTAAAGTTCCCTGGTTTCCATGGAGTAAGAGCCGTTGCTGGGCACGTGATTATGACATAAATGATCATTCAATTGTCACTACAGCCAAAAGTATTCGTCGGAGAGCAACGCGGTTTGCACCATTCGATTTCTCGTCACAAAATACGTCGGATTAGCCTCTTACCAGCAGCACTGGAACAGTTTTTCCACTTTTGCATTTTTACCTGGTCTTTTTGTTAATTGAAATCGGCTACACTGTACTCTGTACAATCGCGACTGGTCATTACTATATTCAACTTTTGACTATAAGTTATGTGCCCTTCGGTAGCCCAGAAGACGTCAAATCTTTGGGCTAAGCCAATTGAACTCACCCAGCAATTGTCTTACTTCTAAGTCCAAGACAATCTCAATGTCTTTATCTACGTGTAGAAAAACCACACCATTTGTACGTGAAAAACACAAGGTACTTGATACAGTCTGCTGTAAAAAGTACAACTGACCACAACCCCAGATTTATAAGGTGCCAAAAGATGCGGAATTGGGCCAGGTATCGGCAGCTTTTGAAAAATTGCCAATTTCCCTGGTTTCCATGGAGTAAGAGCCGTTGCTGGGCACGTGATTATGACATCAATGATCATTGAATTGTCGCTACAGCCAAAAGTACTGGTCGGAGAGCAACGCGGTTTGCCCCATTCAATTTCTCGTCACAAAATACGTCGGATTAACCTCTTACCAGCAGCACTGGAACAGTTTTTTCCACTTTTGCATTTTTGCCTGGTCTTTTTGTTAATTGAAATCGGCTACACTGTACTCTGTACAATCGCGACTGGTCATTACTATATTCAACTTTTGACTATAAGTTATGTGCCCTTCGGTAGCGCAAAAGACCTGAAATTTTAGGGCCAAGCCCATTTAACTCACCCAGCAATTGCCTTACTTCTAAGTGCAAGAGAATCTCAATGTCTTTATCTTCGTGTAGAAAAACCACACCATTTGTACGTGATAAACACAAGGTACTTGATACAGTCTGCTGTAAAAAGTACAACTGAACACTGACCCACTTCAGTAAGGTGCCAAAAGATGCGGAATTGAGCCAGGCATTGGCAGCTGTTGAAAAATTGCAAATTTCCCTGGTTTCCATGGAGTAAGAGCCGTTGCTGGGCACGTGATTATGACATAAATGATCATTCAATTGTCACTACAGCCAAAAGTATTGGTTGGAGAGCAACGCGGATTGCACCATTCGATTTTTCGTCACAAAATACGTCGGATTAGCCTCTTACCAGCAGCACTGGAACAGTTTTTCCACTTTTGCATTTTTGCCTGGTGTTTTTGTTAATTGAAATCGGCTACACTGTACTCTGTACAATCGCGACTGGTCATTACTATATTCAACTTTTGACTATAAGTTATGTGCCCTTCGGTAGCCCAGAAGACCTGAAATCTTTGGGCTAAGCCCATTTAACTCACCCAGCAATTGCCTTACTTCTAAGTGCAAGACAATCTCAATGTCTTTATCTACGTGTAGAAAAACCACACCATTTGTACATGAAAAACACAAGGTACTTGATACAGTCTGCTGTAAAAAGTACAACTGAACACTGACTCACTTCAGTAAGGTGCCAAAAGATGCGGAATTGAGCCAGGCATTGGCAGCTGTTGAAAAATTGCAAATTTCCCTGGTTTCCATGGAGTAAGAGCCGTTGCTGGGCACGTGATTATGACATAAATGATCATTCAATTGTCACTACAGCCAAAAGTATTGGTCGGAGAGCAACGCGGTTTGCACCATTCGATTTCTCGTCACAAAATACGTCGGATTAGCCTCTTACCAGCAGCACTGGAACAGTTTTTCCACTTTTGCATTTTTACCTGGTCTTTTTGTTAATTGAAATCGGCTATACTGTACTCTGTACAATCGCGACTGGTCATTACTATATTCAACTTTTGACTATAAGTTATGTGCCCTTCGGTAGCCCAGAAGACGTCAAATCTTTGGGCTAAGCCCATTTAACTCACCCAGCAATTGTCTTACTTCTAAGTCCAAGACAATCTCAATGTCTTTATCTACGTGTAGAAAAACCACACCATTTGTACGTGAAAAACACAAGGTACTTGATACAGTCTGCTGTAAAAAGTACAACTGACCACAGACCCACATTTATAAGGTGCCAAAAGATGCGGAATTGGGCCAGGTATCGGCAGCTGTTGAAAAATTGCCAATTTCCCTGGTTTCCATGGAGTAAGAGCCGCTGCTGGGCACGTGATTATGACATCAATGATCATTCAATTGTCACTACAGCCAAAAGTATTGGTCGGAGAGCAACGCGGTTTGCACCATTCAATTTCTCGTCACAAAATACGTCGGATTAGCCTCTTACCAGCAGCACTGGAACAGTTTTTCCACTTTTGCATTTTTACCTGGTCTTTTTGTTAATTGAAATCGGCTACACTGTACTCTGTACAATCGCGACTGGTCATTACTATATTCAACTTTTGACTATAAGTTATGTGCCCTTCAGTAGCCCAGAAGACCTGAAATCTTTGGGCTAAGCCCATTTAACTCACCCAGCAATTGTCTTACTTCTAAGTCCAAGACAATCTCAATGTCTTTATCTACGTGTAGAAAAACCACACCATTTGTACATAAAAAACACGAGGTACTTGATACAGTCTGCTGTAAAAAGTACAACTAAACACTGACCCACATTTATAAGGTGCCAAAAGATGCGGAATTGGGCCAGGCATCGGCAGCTGTTAAAAAATTGCAAATATCCCTGGTTTCCATGGAGTAATAGCCGTTGCTGGGCACGTGATTATGACATCAATGATCATTGAATTGTCGCTACAGCCAAAAGTATTGGTCGGAGAGCAACGCGGTTTGCACCATTCGATTTCTCGTCACAAAATACGTCGGATTAGCCTCTTACCAGCAGCACTGGAACAGTTTTTTCCACTTTTGCATTTTTGCCTGGTCTTTTTGTTAATTGAAATCGGCTACACTGTACTCTGTACAATCGCGACTGGTCATTACTATATTCAACTTTTGACTATAAGTTATGTGCCCTTCGGTAGCGCAAAAGACCTGAAATTTTTGGGCCAAGCCCATTTAACTCACCCAGCAATTGCCTTACTTCTAAGTGCAAGACAATCTCAATGTCTTTATCTACGTGTAGAAAAACCACACCATTTGTACGTGATAAACACAAGGTACTTGATACAGTCTGCTGTAAAAAGTACAACTGACCACAGACTCACATTTATAAGGTGCCAAAAGATGCGGAATTGAGCCAGGTATCGGCAGCTGTTGAAAAATTGCTAATTTCCCTGGTTTCCATGGAGTAAGAGCCGTTGCTGGGCACGTGATTATGACATAAATGATCATTCAATTGTCACTACAGCCAAAAGTATTGGTCGGAGGGCAACGCGGTTTGCACCATTCAATTTCTCGTCACAAAATACGTCGGATTAGCCTCTTACCAGCAGCACTGGAACAGTTTTTCCACTTTTGCATTTTTACCTTGTGTTTTTGTTAATTGAAATCGGCTACACTGTACTCTGTACAATCGCGACTGGTCATTACTATATTCAACTTTTGACTATAAGTTATGTGCCCTTCGGTAGCCCAGAAGACCTGAAATCTTTGGGCTAAGCCCATTTAACTCACCCAGCAATTGTCTTACTTCTAAGTCCAAGACAATCTCAATGTCTTTATCTACGTGTAGAAAAACCACACCATTTGTACATAAAAAACACAAGGTACTTGATACAGTCTGCTGTAAAAAGTACAACTAAACACTGACCCACATATATAAGGTGCCAAAAGATGCGGAATTGGGCCAGGCATCGGCAGCTGTTAAAAAATTGCAAATATCCCTGGTTTCCATGGAGTAATAGCCGTTGCTGGGCACGTGATTATGACATCAATGATCATTGAATTGTCGCTACAGCCAAAAGTATTGGTCGGAGAGCAACGCGGTTTGCACCATTCGATTTCTCGTCACAAAATACGTCGGATTAGCCTCTTACCAGCAGCACTGGAACAGTTTTTCCACTTTTGCATTTTTACCTGGTCTTTTTGTTAATTGAAATCGGCTATACTGTACTCTGTACAATCGCGACTGGTCATTACTATATTCAACTTTTGACTATAAGTTATGTGCCCTTCGGTAGCCCAGAAGACGTCAAATCTTTGGGCTAAGCCCATTTAACTCACCCAGCAAATGTCTTACTTCTAAGTGCAAGACAATCTCAATGTCTTTATCTACGTGTAGAAAAACCACACCATTTGTACGTGAAAAACACAAGGTACTTGATACAGTCTGCTGTAAAAAGTACAACTGAACACTGACCCACGTAAGGTGCCAAAAGATGCGGAATTGAGCCAGGCATCGGCAGCTGTTGAAAAATTGCAAATATCCCTGGTTTCCATGGAGTAAGAGCCGTTGCTGGGCACGTGATTATGACATCAATGATCATTCAATTGTCACTACAGCCAAAAGTATTGGTCGGAGAGCAACGCAGTTTGCACCATTCAATTTCTCGTCACAAAATTACGTCGGATTAGCCTCTTACCAGCAGCACTGGAACAGTTTTTCCACTTTTGCATTTTTACCTGGTCTTTTTGTTAATTAAAATCGGCTACACTGTACTCTGTACAATCGCGACTGGTCATTACTATATTCTACTTTTGACTATAAGTTATGTGCCCTTCGGTAGCCCAGAAGACCTGAAATCTTTGGGCCAAGCCCATTTAACTCACCCAGCAATTGTCTTACTTCTCAGTGCAAGACAATCTCAATGTCTTTATCTACGTGTAGAAAAACCACACCATTTGTACGTGAAAAACACAAGGTACTTGATACAGTCTGCTGTAAAAAGTACAACTGAACACTGACCCACATTTATAAGGTGCCAAAAGATGCGGAATTGGGCCAGGCATCGGCAGCTGTTAAAAAATTGCAAATATCCCTGGTTTCCATGGAGTAAGAGCCGTTGCTGGGCACGTAATTATGACATCAATGATCATTCAATTGTCACTACAGCCAAAAGTATTGGTCGGAGAGCAACGCGGTTTGCACCATTCGATTTCTCGTCACAAAATACGTCGGATTAGCCTCTTACCAGCAGCACTGGAACAGTTTTCGCACTTTTGCATTTTTGCCTGGTCTTTTTGTTAATTGAAATCGGCTACACTGTACTCTGTACAATCGCGACTGGTCATTACTATATTCAACTTTTGACTATAAGTTATGTGCCCTTCGGTAGCCCAGAAGACGTCAAATCTTTGGGCCAAGCCCATTTAACTCACCCAGCAATTGTCTTACTTCTCAGTCCAAGACAATCTCAATGTCTTTATCTACGTGTAGAAAAACCACACCATTTGTACATGAAAAACACAAGGTACTTGGTACAGTCTGCTGTAAAAAGTACAACTGAACACTGACCCACATTTATAAAGTGCCAAAAGATGCGGAATTGAGCCAGGCATCGGCAGCTGTTAAAAAATTGCAAATATCCCTGGTTTCCATGGAGTAAGAGCCGTTGCTGTGCACGTGATTATGACATCAATGATCATTCAATTGTCACTACAGCCAAAAGTATTGGTCGGAGAGCAACGCGGTTTGCACCATTCGATTTCTCGTCACAAAATACGTCGGATTAGCCTCTTACCAGCAGGACTTGAACAGTTTTTCCAATTTTGCATTTTTACGTGGTATTTTTGTTAATTAAAATCGGCTACACTGTACTCTGTACAATCGCGACTGGTCATTACTATATTCAACTTTTGACTATAAGTTATGTGCCCTTCGGTAGCCCAGAAGACCTGAAATCTTTGGGCCAAGCCCATTTAACTCACCCAGCAATTGTCTTACTTCTAAGTGCAAGACAATCTCAATGTCTTTATCTACGTGTAGAAATACCACACCATTTGTACATAAATAACACAAGGTACTTGATACAGTCTGCTGTAAAAAGTACAACTAAACACTGACCCACATTTATAAGGAGCCAAAAGATGCGGAATTGGGCCAGGCATCGGCAGCTGTTGAAAAATTGCAAATATCCCTGGTTTCCATGGAGTAAGAGCCGTTGCTGGGCACGTGATTATGACATATATGATCATTCAATTGTCACTACAGCCAAAAGTATTGGTCGAAGAGCAACGCAGTTTGCACCATTCAATTTCTCGTCACAAAATTACGTCGGATTAGCCTCTTACCAGCAGCACTGGAACAGATTTTCCACTTTTGCATTTTTACCTGGTCTTTTTGTTAATTGAAATCGGCTACACTGTACTCTGTACAATCGCGACTGGTCATTACTATATTCAACTTTTGACTATAAGTTATGTGCCCTTCGGTAGCCCAGAAGACGTCAAATCTTTGGGCCAAGCCCATTTAACTCACCCAGCAATTATCTTACTTCTCATTCCAAGACAATCTCAATGTCTTTATCTACGTGTAGAAAAACCACACCATTTGTACACGAAAAACACAAGGTACTTGATACAGTCTGCTGTAAAAAGTACAACTGAACACTGACCCACATATATAAGGTGCCAAAAGATGCGGAATTGGGCCAGGCATCGGCAGCTGTTAAAAAATTGCAAATATCCCTGGTTTCCATGGAGTAAGAGCCGTTGCTGTGCACGTGATTATGACATCAATGATCATTCAATTGTCACTACAGCCAAAAGTATTGGTCGGAGAGCAACGCGGTTTGCACCATTCGATTTCTCGTCACAAAATACGTCGGATTAGCCTCTTACCAGCAGGACTTGAACAGTTTTTCCAATTTTGCATTTTTACGTGGTATTTTTGTTAATTGAAATCGGCTACACTGTACTCTGTACAATCGCGACTGGTCATTACTATATTCAACTTTTGACTATAAGTTATGTGCCCTTCGGTAGCCCAGAAGACCTGAAATCTTTGGGCCAAGCCCATTTAACTCACCCAGCAATTGTCTTACTTCTAAGTGCAAGACAATCTCAATGTCTTTATCTACGTGTAGAAAAACCACACCATTTGTACATAAAAAACACAAGGTACTTGATACAGTCTGCTGTAAAAAGTACAACTAAACACTGACCCACATTTATAAGGAGCCAAAAGATGCGGAATTGGGCCAGGCATCGGCAGCTGTTAAAAAATTGCAAATATCCCTGGTTTCCATGGAGTAAGTGCCGTTGCTGTGCACGTGATTATGACATCAATGATCATTCAATTGTCGCTACAGCCAAAAGTATTGGTCGGAGAGCAACGCGGTTTGCACCATTCGATTTCTCGTCACAAAATACGTCGGATTAGCCTCTTACCAGCAGCACTGGAACAGTTTTTCCACTTTTGCATTTTTGCCTGGTCTTTTTGTTAATTGAAATCGGCTACACTGTACTCTGTACAATCGCGACTGGTCATTACTATATTCAACTTTTGACTATAAGTTATGTGCCCTTCGGTAGCCCAGAAGACCTGAAATCTTTGGGCCAAGCCCATTTAACTCACCCAGCAATTGTCTTACTTCTCAGTGCAAGACAATCTCAATGTCTTTATCTACGTGTAGAAAAACCACACCATTTGTACGTGAAAAACACAAGGTACTTGATACAGTCTGCTGTAAAAAGTACAACTGAACACTGACCCACATTTATAAGGTGCCAAAAGATGCGGAATTGGGCCAGGCATCGGCAGCTGTTAAAAAATTGCAAATATCCCTGGTTTCCATGGAGTAAGAGCCGTTGCTGGGCACGTGATTATGACATCAATGATCATTCAATTGTCACTACAGCCAAAAGCATTGGTCGGAGAGCAACGCGGTTTGCACCATTCGATTTCTCGTCACAAAATACGTCGGATTAGCCTCTTACCAGCAGGACTTGAACAGTTTTTCCAATTTTGCATTTTTACGTGGTATTTTTGTTAATTGAAATCGCTACACTGTACTCTGTACAATCGCGACTGGTCATTACTATATTCAACTTTTGACTATAAGTTATGTGCCCTTCGGTAGCCCAGAAGACACTGAAATCTTTGGGCCAAGCCCATTTAACTCACCCAGCAATTGTCTTACTTCTAAGTGCATGACAATCTCAATGTCTTTATCTACGTGTAGAAAAACCACACCATTTGTACATAAAAAACACAAGGTACTTGATACAGTCTGCTGTAAAAAGTACAACTAAACACTGACCCACATTTATAAGGAGCCAAAGATGCGGAATTGGGCCAGGCATCGGCAGCTGTTAAAAATTGCAAATATCCTGGTTTCCATGGAGTAAGTGCCGTTGCTGGGCACGTGATTATGACATCAATGATCATTCAATTGTCGCTACAGGCAAAAGTATTAGTCGGAGAGCAACGCGGTTTGCACCATTCGATTTCTCGTCACAAAATACGTCGGATTAGCCTCTTACCAGCAGCACTGGAACAGTTTTTCCACTTTTGCATTTTTGCCTGGTCTTTTTGTTAATTGAAATCGGCTACACTGTACTCTGTACAATCGCGACTGGTCATTACTATATTCAACTTTTGACTATAAGTTATGTGCCCTTCGGTAGCACAGAAGACGTCAAATCTTTGGGCTAAGCCCATTTAACTCACCCAGCAAATGTCTTACTTCTAAGTGCAAGACAATCTCAATGTCTTTATCTACGTGTAGAAAAACCACACCATTTGTACGTGAAAAACACAAGGTACTTGATACAGTCTGCTGTAAAAAGTACAACTGAACACTGACCCACGTAAGGTGCCAAAAGATGCGGAATTGAGCCAGGCATCGGCAGCTGTTAAAAAATTGCAAATATCCCTGGTTTCCATGGAGTAAGAGCCGTTGCTGTGCACGTGATTATGACATATATGATCATTCAATTGTCACTACAGCCAAAAGTATTGGTCGGAGAGCAACGCAGTTTGCACCATTCAATTTCTCGTCACAAAATTACGTCGGATTAGCCTCTTACCAGCAGCACTGGAACAGTTTTTCCACTTTTGCATTTTTACCTGGTCTTTTTGTTAATTAATATCGGCTACACTGTACTCTGTACAATCGCGACTGGTCATTACTATATTCAACTTTTGACTATAAGTTATGTGCCCTTCGGTAGCCCAGAAGACCTGAAATCTTTGGGCCAAGCCCATTTAACTCACCCAGCAATTGTCTTACTTCTCAGTGCAAGACAATCTCAATGTCTTTATCTACGTGTAGAAAAACCACACCATTTGTACGTGAAAAACACAAGGTACTTGATACAGTCTGCTGTAAAAAGTACAACTGAACACTGACCCACATTTATAAGGTGCCAAAAGATGCGGAATTGGGCCAGGCATCGGCAGCTGTTAAAAAATTGCAAATATCCCTGGTTTCCATGGAGTAAGAGCCGTTGCTGGGCACGTGATTATGACATCAATGATCATTCAATTGTCACTACAGCCAAAAGTATTGGTCGGAGAGCAACGCAGTTTGCACCATTCAATTTCTCGTCACAAAATTACGTCGGATTAGCCTCTTACCAGCAGCACTGGAACAGATTTTCCACTTTTGCATTTTTACCTGGTCTTTTTGTTAATTGAAATCGGCTACACTGTACTCTGTACAATCGCGACTGGTCATTACTATATTCAACTTTTGACTATAAGTTATGTGCCCTTCGGTAGCCCAGAAGACGTCAAATCTTTGGGCCAAGCCCATTTAACTCACCCAGCAATTATCTTACTTCTCAGTCCAAGACAATCTCAATGTCTTTATCTACGTGTAGAAAAACCACACCATTTGTACATGAAAAACACAAGGTACTTGATACAGTCTGCTGTAAAAAGTACAATTGAACACTGACCCACATATATAAGGTGCCAAAAGATGCGGAATTGGGCCAGGCATCGGCAGCTGTTAAAAAATTGCAAATATCCCTGGTTTCCATGGAGTAAGAGCCGTTGCTGTGCACGTGATTATGACATCAATGATCATTCAATTGTCACTACAGCCAAAAGCATTGGTCGGAGAGCAACGCGGTTTGCACCATTCGATTTCTCGTCACAAAATACGTCGGATTAGCCTCTTACCAGCAGGACTTGAACAGTTTTTCCAATTTTGCATTTTTACGTGGTATTTTTGTTAATTGAAATCGGCTACACTGTACTCTGTACAATCGCGACTGGTCATTACTATATTCAACTTTTGACTATAAGTTATGTGCCCTTCGGTAGCCCAGAAGACCTGAAATCTTTGGGCCAAGCCCATTTAACTCACCCAGCAATTGTCTTACTTCTAAGTGCATGACAATCTCAATGTCTTTATCTACGTGTAGAAAAACCACACCATTTGTACATAAAAAACACAAGGTACTTGATACAGTCTGCTGTAAAAAGTACAACTAAACACTGACCCACATTTATAAGGAGCCAAAAGATGCGGAATTGGGCCAGGCATCGGCAGCTGTTAAAAAATTGCAAATATCCCTGGTTTCCATGGAGTAAGTGCCGTTGCTGGGCACGTGATTATGACATCAATGATCATTCAATTGTCGCTACAGGCAAAAGTATTAGTCGGAGAGCAACGCGGTTTGCACCATTCGATTTCTCGTCACAAAATACGTCGGATTAGCCTCTTACCAGCAGCACTGGAACAGTTTTTCCACTTTTGCATTTTTGCCTGGTCTTTTTGTTAATTGAAATCGGCTACACTGTACTCTGTACAATCGCGACTGGTCATTACTATATTCAACTTTTGACTATAAGTTATGTGCCCTTCGGTAGCCCAGAAGACGTCAAATCTTTGGGCTAAGCCCATTTAACTCACCCAGCAAATGTTTTACTTCTAAGTGCAAGACAATCTCAATGTCTTTATCTACGTGTAGAAAAACCACACCATTTGTACGTGAAAAACACAAGGTACTTGATACAGTCTGCTGTAAAAAGTACAACTAAACACTGACCCACATTTATAAGGAGCCAAAAGATGCGGAATTGGGCCAGGCATCGGCAGCTGTTGAAAAATTGCAAATATACCTGGTTTCCATGGAGTAAGAGCCGTTGCTGGGCACGTGATTATAACATATATGATCATTCAATTGTCACTACAGCCAAAAGTATTGGTCGGAGAGCAACGCAGTTTGCACCATTCAATTTCTCGTCACAAAATTACGTCGGATTAGCCTCTTACCAGCAGCACTGGAACAGATTTTCCACTTTTGCATTTTTACCTGGTCTTTTTGTTAATTGAAATCGGCTACACTGTACTCTGTACAATCGCGACTGGTCATTACTATATTCAACTTTTGACTATAAGTTATGTGCCCTTCGGTAGCACAGAAGACGTCAAATCTTTGGGCTAAGCCCATTTAACTCACCCAGCAAATGTCTTACTTCTAAGTGCAAGACAATCTCAATGTCTTTATCTACGTGTAGAAAAACCACACCATTTGTACGTGAAAAACACAAGGTACTTGATACAGTCTGCTGTAAAAAGTACAACTGAACACTGACCCACGTAAGGTGCCAAAAGATGCGGAATTGAGCCAGGCATCGGCAGCTGTTAAAAAATTGCAAATATCCCTGGTTTCCATGGAGTAAGAGCCGTTGCTGGGCACGTGATTATGACATATATGATCATTCAATTGTCACTACAGCCAAAAGTATTGGTCGGAGAGCAACGCAGTTTGCACCATTCAATTTCTCGTCACAAAATTACGTCGGATTAGCCTCTTACCAGCAGCACTGGAACAGTTTTTCCACTTTTGCATTTTTACCTGGTCTTTTTGTTAATTAATATCGGCTACACTGTACTCTGTACAATCGCGACTGGTCATTACTATATTCAACTTTTGACTATAAGTTATGTGCCCTTCGGTAGCCCAGAAGACCTGAAATCTTTGGGCCAAGCCCATTTAACTCACCCAGCAATTGTCTTACTTCTCAGTGCAAGACAATCTCAATGTCTTTATCTACGTGTAGAAAAACCACACCATTTGTACGTGAAAAACACAAGGTACTTGATACAGTCTGCTGTAAAAAGTACAACTGAACACTGACCCACATTTATAAGGTGCCAAAAGATGCGGAATTGGGCCAGGCATCGGCAGCTGTTAAAAAATTGCAAATATCCCTGGTTTCCATGGAGTAAGAGCCGTTGCTGGGCACGTGATTATGACATCAATGATCATTCAATTGTCACTACAGCCAAAAGTATTGGTCGGAGAGCAACGCGGTTTGCACCATTCGATTTCTCGTCACAAAATACGTCGGATTAGCCTCTTACCAGCAGCACTGGAACAGTTTTCGCACTTTTGCATTTTTGCCTGGTCTTTTTGTTAATTGAAATCGGCTACACTGTACTCTGTACAATCGCGACTGGTCATTACTATATTCAACTTTTGACTATAAGTTATGTGCCCTTCGGTAGCCCAGAAGACGTCAAATCTTTGGGCCAAGCCCATTTAACTCACCCAGCAATTGTCTTACTTCTCAGTCCAAGACAATCTCAATGTCTTTATCTACGTGTAGAAAAACCACACCATTTGTACATGAAAAACACAAGGTACTTGATACAGTCTGCTGTAAAAAGTACAACTGAACACTGACCCACATTTAAAAGGTGCCAAAAGATGCGGAATTGAGCCAGGCATCGGCAGCTGTTAAAAATTGCAAATATCCCTGGTTTCCATGGAGTAAGAGCCGTTGCTGTGCACGTGATTATGACATCAATGATCATTCAATTGTCACTACAGCCAAAAGTATTGGTCGGAGAGCAACGCGGTTTGCACCATTCGATTTCTCGTCACAAAATACGTCGGATTAGCCTCTTACCAGCAGGACTTGAACAGTTTTTCCAATTTTGCATTTTTGCCTGGTCTTTTTGTTAATTGAAATCGGCTACACTGTACTCTGTACAATCGCGACTGGTCATTACTATATTCAACTTTTGACTATAAGTTATGTGCCCTTCGGTAGCCCAGAAGACCTGAAATCTTTGGGCCAAGCCCATTTAACTCACCCAGCAATTGTCTTACTTCTAAGTGCAAGACAATCTCAATGTCTTTATCTACGTGTAGAAAAACCACACCATTTGTACATAAAAAACACAAGGTACTTGATACAGTCTGCTGTAAAAAGTACAACTAAACACTGACCCACATTTATAAGGAGCCAAAAGATGCGGAATTGGGCCAGGCATCGGCAGCTGTTGAAAAATTGCAAATATCCCTGGTTTCCATGGAGTAAGAGCCGTTGCTGGGCACGTGATTATAACATATATGATCATTCAATTGTCACTACAGCCAAAAGTATTGGTCGGAGAGCAACGCAGTTTGCACCATTCAATTTCTCGTCACAAAATTACGTCGGATTAGCCTCTTACCAGCAGCACTGGAACAGATTTTCCACTTTTGCATTTTTACCTGGTCTTTTTGTTAATTGAAATCGGCTACACTGTACTCTGTACAATCGCGACTGGTCATTACTATATTCAACTTTTGACTATAAGTTATGTGCCCTTCGGTAGCCCAGAAGACGTCAAATCTTTGGGCCAAGCCCATTTAACTCACCCAGCAATTATCTTACTTCTCAGTCCAAGACAATCTCAATGTCTTTATCTACGTGTAGAAAAACCACACCATTTGTACATGAAAAACACAAGGTACTTGATACAGTCTGCTGTAAAAAGTACAACTGAACACTGACCCACATATATAAGGTGCCAAAAGATGCGGAATTGGGCCAGGCATCGGCAGCTGTTAAAAAATTGCAAATATCCCTGGTTTCCATGGAGTAAGAGCCGTTGCTGTGCACGTGATTATGACATCAATGATCATTCAATTGTCACTACAGCCAAAAGTATTGGTCGGAGAGCAACGCGGTTTGCACCATTCGATTTCTCGTCACAAAATACGTCGGATTAGCCTCTTACCAGCAGGACTTGAACAGTTTTTCCAATTTTGCATTTTTACGTGGTATTTTTGTTAATTGAAATCGGCTACACTGTACTCTGTACAATCGCGACTGGTCATTACTATATTCAACTTTTGACTATAAGTTATGTGCCCTTCGGTAGCCCAGAAGACCTGAAATCTTTGGGCCAAGCCCATTTAACTCACCCAGCAATTGTCTTACTTCTAAGTGCAAGACAATCTCAATGTCTTTATCTACGTGTAGAAAAACCACACCATTTGTACATAAAAAACACAAGGTACTTGATACAGTCTGCTGTAAAAAGTACAACTAAACACTGACCCACATTTATAAGGAGCCAAAAGATGCGGAATTGGGCCAGGCATCGGCAGCTGTTAAAAAATTGCAAATATCCCTGGTTTCCATGGAGTAAGTGCCGTTGCTGTGCACGTGATTATGACATCAATGATCATACAATTGTCGCTACAGCCAAAAGTATTGGTCGGAGAGCAACGCGGTTTGCACCATTCGATTTCTCGTCACAAAATACGTCGGATTAGCCTCTTACCAGCAGCACTGGAACAGTTTTTCCACTTTTGCATTTTTGCCTGGTCTTTTTGTTAATTGAAATCGGCTACACTGTACTCTGTACAATCGCGACTGGTCATTACTATATTCAACTTTTGACTATAAGTTATGTGCCCTTCGGTAGCCCAGAAGACGTCAAATCTTTGGGCTAAGCCCATTTAACTCACCCAGCAAATGTCTTACTTCTAAGTGCAAGACAATCTCAATGTCTTTATCTACGTGTAGAAAAACCACACCATTTGTACGTGAAAAACACAAGGTACTTGATACAGTCTGCTGTAAAAAGTACAACTGAACACTGACCCACGTAAGGTGCCAAAAGATGCGGAATTGAGCCAGGCATCGGCAGCTGTTAAAAAATTGCAAATATCCCTGGTTTCCATGGAGTAAGAGCCGTTGCTGTGCACGTGATTATGACATCAATGATCATTCAATTGTCACTACAGCCAAAAGTATTGGTCGGAGAGCAACGCAGTTTGCACCATTCGATTTCTCGTCACAAAATACGTCGGATTAGCCTCTTACCAGCAGGACTTGAACAGTTTTTCCAATTTTGCATTTTTACGTGGTATTTTTGTTAATTAAAATCGGCTACACTGTACTCTGTACAATCGCGACTGGTCATTACTATATTCAACTTTTGACTATAAGTTATGTGCCCTTCGGTAGCCCAGAAGACCTGAAATCTTTGGGCCAAGCCCATTTAACTCACCCAGCAATTGTCTTACTTCTAAGTGCAAGACAATCTCAATGTCTTTATCTACGTGTAGAAATACCACACCATTTGTACATAAATAACACAAGGTACTTGATACAGTCTGCTGTAAAAAGTACAACTAAACACTGACCCACATTTATAAGGAGCCAAAAGATGCGGAATTGGGCCAGGCATCGGCAGCTGTTGAAAAATTGCAAATATCCCTGGTTTCCATGGAGTAAGAGCCGTTGCTGGGCACGTGATTATGACATATATGATCATTCAATTGTCACTACAGCCAAAAGTATTGGTCGAAGAGCAACGCAGTTTGCACCATTCAATTTCTCGTCACAAAATTACGTCGGATTAGCCTCTTACCAGCAGCACTGGAACAGATTTTCCACTTTTGCATTTTTACCTGGTCTTTTTGTTAATTGAAATCGGCTACACTGTACTCTGTACAATCGCGACTGGTCATTACTATATTCAACTTTTGACTATAAGTTATGTGCCCTTCGGTAGCCCAGAAGACGTCAAATCTTTGGGCCAAGCCCATTTAACTCACCCAGCAATTATCTTACTTCTCATTCCAAGACAATCTCAATGTCTTTATCTACGTGTAGAAAAACCACACCATTTGTACACGAAAAACACAAGGTACTTGATACAGTCTGCTGTAAAAAGTACAACTGAACACTGACCCACATATATAAGGTGCCAAAAGATGCGGAATTGGGCCAGGCATCGGCAGCTGTTAAAAAATTGCAAATATCCCTGGTTTCCATGGAGTAAGAGCCGTTGCTGTGCACGTGATTATGACATCAATGATCATTCAATTGTCACTACAGCCAAAAGTATTGGTCGGAGAGCAACGCGGTTTGCACCATTCGATTTCTCGTCACAAAATACGTCGGATTAGCCTCTTACCAGCAGGACTTGAACAGTTTTTCCAATTTTGCATTTTTACGTGGTATTTTTGTTAATTGAAATCGGCTACACTGTACTCTGTACAATCGCGACTGGTCATTACTATATTCAACTTTTGACTATAAGTTATGTGCCCTTCGGTAGCCCAGAAGACCTGAAATCTTTGGGCCAAGCCCATTTAACTCACCCAGCAATTGTCTTACTTCTAAGTGCAAGACAATCTCAATGTCTTTATCTACGTGTAGAAAAACCACACCATTTGTACATAAAAAACACAAGGTACTTGATACAGTCTGCTGTAAAAAGTACAACTAAACACTGACCCACATTTATAAGGAGCCAAAAGATGCGGAATTGGGCCAGGCATCGGCAGCTGTTAAAAAATTGCAAATATCCCTGGTTTCCATGGAGTAAGTGCCGTTGCTGTGCACGTGATTATGACATCAATGATCATTCAATTGTCGCTACAGCCAAAAGTATTGGTCGGAGAGCAACGCGGTTTGCACCATTCGATTTCTCGTCACAAAATACGTCGGATTAGCCTCTTACCAGCAGCACTGGAACAGTTTTTCCACTTTTGCATTTTTGCCTGGTCTTTTTGTTAATTGAAATCGGCTACACTGTACTCTGTACAATCGCGACTGGTCATTACTATATTCAACTTTTGACTATAAGTTATGTGCCCTTCGGTAGCCCAGAAGACCTGAAATCTTTGGGCCAAGCCCATTTAACTCACCCAGCAATTGTCTTACTTCTCAGTGCAAGACAATCTCAATGTCTTTATCTACGTGTAGAAAAACCACACCATTTGTACGTGAAAAACACAAGGTACTTGATACAGTCTGCTGTAAAAAGTACAACTGAACACTGACCCACATTTATAAGGTGCCAAAAGATGCGGAATTGGGCCAGGCATCGGCAGCTGTTAAAAAATTGCAAATATCCCTGGTTTCCATGGAGTAAGAGCCGTTGCTGGGCACGTGATTATGACATCAATGATCATTCAATTGTCACTACAGCCAAAAGCATTGGTCGGAGAGCAACGCGGTTTGCACCATTCGATTTCTCGTCACAAAATACGTCGGATTAGCCTCTTACCAGCAGGACTTGAACAGTTTTTCCAATTTTGCATTTTTACGTGGTATTTTTGTTAATTGAAATCGGCTACACTGTACTCTGTACAATCGCGACTGGTCATTACTATATTCAACTTTTGACTATAAGTTATGTGCCCTTCGGTAGCCCAGAAGACCTGAAATCTTTGGGCCAAGCCCATTTAACTCACCCAGCAATTGTCTTACTTCTAAGTGCATGACAATCTCAATGTCTTTATCTACGTGTAGAAAAACCACACCATTTGTACATAAAAAACACAAGGTACTTGATACAGTCTGCTGTAAAAAGTACAACTAAACACTGACCCACATTTATAAGGAGCCAAAAGATGCGGAATTGGGCCAGGCATCGGCAGCTGTTAAAAAATTGCAAATATCCCTGGTTTCCATGGAGTAAGTGCCGTTGCTGGGCACGTGATTATGACATCAATGATCATTCAATTGTCGCTACAGGCAAAAGTATTAGTCGGAGAGCAACGCGGTTTGCACCATTCGATTTCTCGTCACAAAATACGTCGGATTAGCCTCTTACCAGCAGCACTGGAACAGTTTTTCCACTTTTGCATTTTTGCCTGGTCTTTTTGTTAATTGAAATCGGCTACACTGTACTCTGTACAATCGCGACTGGTCATTACTATATTCAACTTTTGACTATAAGTTATGTGCCCTTCGGTAGCACAGAAGACGTCAAATCTTTGGGCTAAGCCCATTTAACTCACCCAGCAAATGTCTTACTTCTAAGTGCAAGACAATCTCAATGTCTTTATCTACGTGTAGAAAAACCACACCATTTGTACGTGAAAAACACAAGGTACTTGATACAGTCTGCTGTAAAAAGTACAACTGAACACTGACCCACGTAAGGTGCCAAAAGATGCGGAATTGAGCCAGGCATCGGCAGCTGTTAAAAAATTGCAAATATCCCTGGTTTCCATGGAGTAAGAGCCGTTGCTGGGCACGTGATTATGACATATATGATCATTCAATTGTCACTACAGCCAAAAGTATTGGTCGGAGAGCAACGCAGTTTGCACCATTCAATTTCTCGTCACAAAATTACGTCGGATTAGCCTCTTACCAGCAGCACTGGAACAGTTTTTCCACTTTTGCATTTTTACCTGGTCTTTTTGTTAATTAATATCGGCTACACTGTACTCTGTACAATCGCGACTGGTCATTACTATATTCAACTTTTGACTATAAGTTATGTGCCCTTCGGTAGCCCAGAAGACCTGAAATCTTTGGGCCAAGCCCATTTAACTCACCCAGCAATTGTCTTACTTCTCAGTGCAAGACAATCTCAATGTCTTTATCTACGTGTAGAAAAACCACACCATTTGTACGTGAAAAACACAAGGTACTTGATACAGTCTGCTGTAAAAAGTACAACTGAACACTGACCCACATTTATAAGGTGCCAAAAGATGCGGAATTGGGCCAGGCATCGGCAGCTGTTAAAAAATTGCAAATATCCCTGGTTTCCATGGAGTAAGAGCCGTTGCTGGGCACGTGATTATGACATCAATGATCATTCAATTGTCACTACAGCCAAAAGTATTGGTCGGAGAGCAACGCAGTTTGCACCATTCAATTTCTCGTCACAAAATTACGTCGGATTAGCCTCTTACCAGCAGCACTGGAACAGATTTTCCACTTTTGCATTTTTACCTGGTCTTTTTGTTAATTGAAATCGGCTACACTGTACTCTGTACAATCGCGACTGGTCATTACTATATTCAACTTTTGACTATAAGTTATGTGCCCTTCGGTAGCCCAGAAGACGTCAAATCTTTGGGCCAAGCCCATTTAACTCACCCAGCAATTATCTTACTTCTCAGTCCAAGACAATCTCAATGTCTTTATCTACGTGTAGAAAAACCACACCATTTGTACATGAAAAACACAAGGTACTTGATACAGTCTGCTGTAAAAAGTACAATTGAACACTGACCCACATATATAAGGTGCCAAAAGATGCGGAATTGGGCCAGGCATCGGCAGCTGTTAAAAAATTGCAAATATCCCTGGTTTCCATGGAGTAAGAGCCGTTGCTGTGCACGTGATTATGACATCAATGATCATTCAATTGTCACTACAGCCAAAAGCATTGGTCGGAGAGCAACGCGGTTTGCACCATTCGATTTCTCGTCACAAAATACGTCGGATTAGCCTCTTACCAGCAGGACTTGAACAGTTTTTCCAATTTTGCATTTTTACGTGGTATTTTTGTTAATTGAAATCGGCTACACTGTACTCTGTACAATCGCGACTGGTCATTACTATATTCAACTTTTGACTATAAGTTATGTGCCCTTCGGTAGCCCAGAAGACCTGAAATCTTTGGGCCAAGCCCATTTAACTCACCCAGCAATTGTCTTACTTCTAAGTGCAAGACAATCTCAATGTCTTTATCTACGTGTAGAAAAACCACACCATTTGTACGTGAAAAACACAAGGTACTTGATACAGTCTGCTGTAAAAAGTACAACTAAACACTGACCCACATTTATAAGGAGCCAAAAGATGCGGAATTGGGCCAGGCATCGGCAGCTGTTGAAAAATTGCAAATATCCCTGGTTTCCATGGAGTAAGAGCCGTTGCTGGGCACGTGATTATAACATATATGATCATTCAATTGTCACTACAGCCAAAAGTATTGGTCGGAGAGCAACGCAGTTTGCACCATTCAATTTCTCGTCACAAAATTACGTCGGATTAGCCTCTTACCAGCAGCACTGGAACAGATTTTCCACTTTTGCATTTTTACCTGGTCTTTTTGTTAATTGAAATCGGCTACACTGTACTCTGTACAATCGCGACTGGTCATTACTATATTCAACTTTTGACTATAAGTTATGTGCCCTTCGGTAGCACAGAAGACGTCAAATCTTTGGGCTAAGCCCATTTAACTCACCCAGCAAATGTCTTACTTCTAAGTGCAAGACAATCTCAATGTCTTTATCTACGTGTAGAAAAACCACACCATTTGTACGTGAAAAACACAAGGTACTTGATACAGTCTGCTGTAAAAAGTACAACTGAACACTGACCCACGTAAGGTGCCAAAAGATGCGGAATTGAGCCAGGCATCGGCAGCTGTTAAAAAATTGCAAATATCCCTGGTTTCCATGGAGTAAGAGCCGTTGCTGGGCACGTGATTATGACATATATGATCATTCAATTGTCACTACAGCCAAAAGTATTGGTCGGAGAGCAACGCAGTTTGCACCATTCAATTTCTCGTCACAAAATTACGTCGGATTAGCCTCTTACCAGCAGCACTGGAACAGTTTTTCCACTTTTGCATTTTTACCTGGTCTTTTTGTTAATTAATATCGGCTACACTGTACTCTGTACAATCGCGACTGGTCATTACTATATTCAACTTTTGACTATAAGTTATGTGCCCTTCGGTAGCCCAGAAGACCTGAAATCTTTGGGCCAAGCCCATTTAACTCACCCAGCAATTGTCTTACTTCTCAGTGCAAGACAATCTCAATGTCTTTATCTACGTGTAGAAAAACCACACCATTTGTACGTGAAAAACACAAGGTACTTGATACAGTCTGCTGTAAAAAGTACAACTGAACACTGACCCACATTTATAAGGTGCCAAAAGATGCGGAATTGGGCCAGGCATCGGCAGCTGTTAAAAAATTGCAAATATCCCTGGTTTCCATGGAGTAAGAGCCGTTGCTGGGCACGTGATTATGACATCAATGATCATTCAATTGTCACTACAGCCAAAAGTATTGGTCGGAGAGCAACGCGGTTTGCACCATTCGATTTCTCGTCACAAAATACGTCGGATTAGCCTCTTACCAGCAGCACTGGAACAGTTTTCGCACTTTTGCATTTTTGCCTGGTCTTTTTGTTAATTGAAATCGGCTACACTGTACTCTGTACAATCGCGACTGGTCATTACTATATTCAACTTTTGACTATAAGTTATGTGCCCTTCGGTAGCCCAGAAGACGTCAAATCTTTGGGCCAAGCCCATTTAACTCACCCAGCAATTGTCTTACTTCTCAGTCCAAGACAATCTCAATGTCTTTATCTACGTGTAGAAAAACCACACCATTTGTACATGAAAAACACAAGGTACTTGATACAGTCTGCTGTAAAAAGTACAACTGAACACTGACCCACATTTAAAAGGTGCCAAAAGATGCGGAATTGAGCCAGGCATCGGCAGCTGTTAAAAATTGCAAATATCCCTGGTTTCCATGGAGTAAGAGCCGTTGCTGTGCACGTGATTATGACATCAATGATCATTCAATTGTCACTACAGCCAAAAGTATTGGTCGGAGAGCAACGCGGTTTGCACCATTCGATTTCTCGTCACAAAATACGTCGGATTAGCCTCTTACCAGCAGGACTTGAACAGTTTTTCCAATTTTGCATTTTTGCCTGGTCTTTTTGTTAATTGAAATCGGCTACACTGTACTCTGTACAATCGCGACTGGTCATTACTATATTCAACTTTTGACTATAAGTTATGTGCCCTTCGGTAGCCCAGAAGACCTGAAATCTTTGGGCCAAGCCCATTTAACTCACCCAGCAATTGTCTTACTTCTAAGTGCAAGACAATCTCAATGTCTTTATCTACGTGTAGAAAAACCACACCATTTGTACATAAAAAACACAAGGTACTTGATACAGTCTGCTGTAAAAAGTACAACTAAACACTGACCCACATTTATAAGGAGCCAAAAGATGCGGAATTGGGCCAGGCATCGGCAGCTGTTGAAAAATTGCAAATATCCCTGGTTTCCATGGAGTAAGAGCCGTTGCTGGGCACGTGATTATAACATATATGATCATTCAATTGTCACTACAGCCAAAAGTATTGGTCGGAGAGCAACGCAGTTTGCACCATTCAATTTCTCGTCACAAAATTACGTCGGATTAGCCTCTTACCAGCAGCACTGGAACAGATTTTCCACTTTTGCATTTTTACCTGGTCTTTTTGTTAATTGAAATCGGCTACACTGTACTCTGTACAATCGCGACTGGTCATTACTATATTCAACTTTTGACTATAAGTTATGTGCCCTTCGGTAGCCCAGAAGACGTCAAATCTTTGGGCCAAGCCCATTTAACTCACCCAGCAATTATCTTACTTCTCAGTCCAAGACAATCTCAATGTCTTTATCTACGTGTAGAAAAACCACACCATTTGTACATGAAAAACACAAGGTACTTGATACAGTCTGCTGTAAAAAGTACAACTGAACACTGACCCACATATATAAGGTGCCAAAAGATGCGGAATTGGGCCAGGCATCGGCAGCTGTTAAAAAATTGCAAATATCCCTGGTTTCCATGGAGTAAGAGCCGTTGCTGTGCACGTGATTATGACATCAATGATCATTCAATTGTCACTACAGCCAAAAGTATTGGTCGGAGAGCAACGCGGTTTGCACCATTCGATTTCTCGTCACAAAATACGTCGGATTAGCCTCTTACCAGCAGGACTTGAACAGTTTTTCCAATTTTGCATTTTTACGTGGTATTTTTGTTAATTGAAATCGGCTACACTGTACTCTGTACAATCGCGACTGGTCATTACTATATTCAACTTTTGACTATAAGTTATGTGCCCTTCGGTAGCCCAGAAGACCTGAAATCTTTGGGCCAAGCCCATTTAACTCACCCAGCAATTGTCTTACTTCTAAGTGCAAGACAATCTCAATGTCTTTATCTACGTGTAGAAAAACCACACCATTTGTACATAAAAAACACAAGGTACTTGATACAGTCTGCTGTAAAAAGTACAACTAAACACTGACCCACATTTATAAGGAGCCAAAAGATGCGGAATTGGGCCAGGCATCGGCAGCTGTTAAAAAATTGCAAATATCCCTGGTTTCCATGGAGTAAGTGCCGTTGCTGTGCACGTGATTATGACATCAATGATCATTCAATTGTCGCTACAGCCAAAAGTATTGGTCGGAGAGCAACGCGGTTTGCACCATTCGATTTCTCGTCACAAAATACGTCGGATTAGCCTCTTACCAGCAGCACTGGAACAGTTTTTCCACTTTTGCATTTTTGCCTGGTCTTTTTGTTAATTGAAATCGGCTACACTGTACTCTGTACAATCGCGACTGGTCATTACTATATTCAACTTTTGACTATAAGTTATGTGCCCTTCGGTAGCCCAGAAGACGTCAAATCTTTGGGCTAAGCCCATTTAACTCACCCAGCAAATGTCTTACTTCTAAGTGCAAGACAATCTCAATGTCTTTATCTACGTGTAGAAAAACCACACCATTTGTACGTGAAAAACACAAGGTACTTGATACAGTCTGCTGTAAAAAGTACAACTGAACACTGACCCACGTAAGGTGCCAAAAGATGCGGAATTGAGCCAGGCATCGGCAGCTGTTAAAAAATTGCAAATATCCCTGGTTTCCATGGAGTAAGAGCCGTTGCTGGGCACGTGATTATGACATATATGATCATTCAATTGTCACTACAGCCAAAAGTATTGGTCGGAGAGCAACGCAGTTTGCACCATTCCATTTCTCGTCACAAAATACGTCGGATTAGCCTCTTACCAGCAGCACTGGAACAGTTTTTCCACTTTTGCATTTTTACCTGGTCTTTTTGTTAATTGAAATCGGCTACACTGTACTCTGTACAATCGCGACTGGTCATTACTATATTCAACTTTTGACTATAAGTTATGTGCCCTTCGGTAGCCCAGAAGACGTCAAATCTTTGGGCTAAGCCCATTTAACTCACCCAGCAAATGTCTTACTTCTAAGTGCAAGACAATCTCAATGTCTTTATCTACGTGTAGAAAAACCACACCATTTGTACGTGAAAAACACAAGGTACTTGATACAGTCTGCTGTAAAAAGTACAACTGAACACTGACCCACGTAAGGTGCCAAAAGATGCGGAATTGAGCCAGGCATCGGCAGCTGTTGAAAAATTGCAAATATCCCTGGTTTCCATGGAGTAAGAGCCGTTGCTGGGCACGTGATTATGACATCAATGATCATTCAATTGTCACTACAGCCAAAAGTATTGGTCGGAGAGCAACGCAGTTTGCACCATTCAATTTCTCGTCACAAAATTACGTCGGATTAGCCTCTTACCAGCAGCACTGGAACAGTTTTTCCACTTTTGCATTTTTACCTGGTCTTTTTGTTAATTAAAATCGGCTACACTGTACTCTGTACAATCGCGACTGGTCATTACTATATTCAACTTTTGACTATAAGTTATGTGCCCTTCGGTAGCCCAGAAGACCTGAAATCTTTGGGCCAAGCCCATTTAACTCACCCAGCAATTGTCTTACTTCTAAGTGCAAGACAATCTCAATGTCTTTATCTACGTGTAGAAAAACCACACCATTTGTACATAAAAAACACAAGGTACTTGATACAGTCTGCTGTAAATAGTACAACTAAACACTGACCCACATTTATAAGGAGCCAAAAGATGCGGAATTGGGCCAGGCATCGGCAGCTGTTGAAAAATTGCAAATATCCCTGGTTTCCATGGAGTAAGAGCCGTTGCTGGGCACGTGATTATAACATATATGATCATTCAATTGTCACTACAGCCAAAAGTATTGGTCGGAGAGCAACGCAGTTTGCACCATTCAATTTCTCGTCACAAAATTACGTCGGATTAGCCTCTTACCAGCAGCACTGGAACAGATTTTCCACTTTTGCATTTTTACCTGGTCTTTTTGTTAATTGAAATCGGCTACACTGTACTCTGTACAATCGCGACTGGTCATTACTATATTCAACTTTTGACTATAAGTTATGTGCCCTTCGGTAGCCCAGAAGACGTCAAATCTTTGGGCCAAGCCCATTTAACTCACCCAGCAATTATCTTACTTCTCAGTCCAAGACAATCTCAATGTCTTTATCTACGTGTAGAAAAACCACACCATTTGTACATGAAAAACACAAGGTACTTGATACAGTCTGCTGTAAAAAGTACAACTGAACACTGACCCACATATATAAGGTGCCAAAAGATGCGGAATCGGGCCAGGCATCGGCAGCTGTTAAAAAATTGCAAATATCCCTGGTTTCCATGGAGTAAGAGCCGTTGCTGTGCACGTGATTATGACATCAATGATCATTCAATTGTCACTACAGCCAAAAGTATTGGTCGGAGAGCAACGCGGTTTGCACCATTCGATTTCTCGTCACAAAATACGTCGGATTAGCCTCTTACCAGCAGGACTTGAACAGTTTTTCCAATTTTGCATTTTTACGTGGTATTTTTGTTAATTGAAATCGGCTACACTGTACTCTGTACAATCGCGACTGGTCATTACTATATTCAACTTTTGACTATAAGTTATGTGCCCTTCGGTAGCCCAGAAGACCTGAAATCTTTGGGCCAAGCCCATTTAACTCACCCAGCAATTGTCTTACTTCTAAGTGCAAGACAATCTCAATGTCTTTATCTACGTGTAGAAAAACCACACCATTTGTACATAAAAAACACAAGGTACTTGATACAGTCTGCTGTAAAAAGTACAACTAAACACTGACCCACATTTATAAGGAGCCAAAAGATGCGGAATTGAGCCAGGCATCGGCAGCTGTTGAAAAATTGCAAATATCCCTGGTTTCCATGGAGTAAGAGCCGTTGCTGGGCACGTGATTATGACATCAATGATCATTCAATTGTCACTACAGCCAAAAGTATTGGTCGGAGAGCAACGCAGTTTGCACCATTCAATTTCTCGTCACAAAATTACGTCGGATTAGCCTCTTACCAGCAGCACTGGAACAGTTTTTCCACTTTTGCATTTTTACCTGGTCTTTTTGTTAATTAAAATCGGCTACACTGTACTCTGTACAATCGCGACTGGTCATTACTATATTCAACTTTTGACTATAAGTTATGTGCCCTTCGGTAGCCCAGAAGACCTGAAATCTTTGGGCCAAGCCCATTTAACTCACCCAGCAATTGTCTTACTTCTCAGTGCAAGACAATCTCAATGTCTTTATCTACGTGTAGAAAAACCACACCATTTGTACGTGAAAAACACAAGGTACTTGATACAGTCTGCTGTAAAAAGTACAACTGAACACTGACCCACATTTATAAGGTGCCAAAAGATGCGGAATTGGGCCAGGCATCGGCAGCTGTTAAAAAATTGCAAATATCCCTGGTTTCCATGGAGTAAGAGCCGTTGCTGGGCACGTAATTATGACATCAATGATCATTCAATTGTCACTACAGCCAAAAGTATTGGTCGGAGAGCAACGCGGTTTGCACCATTCGATTTCTCGTCACAAAATACGTCGGATTAGCCTCTTACCAGCAGCACTGGAACAGTTTTCGCACTTTTGCATTTTTGCCTGGTCTTTTTGTTAATTGAAATCGGCTACACTGTACTCTGTACAATCGCGACTGGTCATTACTATATTCAACTTTTGACTATAAGTTATGTGCCCTTCGGTAGCCCAGAAGACGTCAAATCTTTGGGCCAAGCCCATTTAACTCACCCAGCAATTGTCTTACTTCTCAGTCCAAGACAATCTCAATGTCTTTATCTACGTGTAGAAAAACCACACCATTTGTACATGAAAAACACAAGGTACTTGGTACAGTCTGCTGTAAAAAGTACAACTGAACACTGACCCACATTTATAAAGTGCCAAAAGATGCGGAATTGAGCCAGGCATCGGCAGCTGTTAAAAAATTGCAAATATCCCTGGTTTCCATGGAGTAAGAGCCGTTGCTGTGCACGTGATTATGACATCAATGATCATTCAATTGTCACTACAGCCAAAAGTATTGGTCGGAGAGCAACGCGGTTTGCACCATTCGATTTCTCGTCACAAAATACGTCGGATTAGCCTCTTACCAGCAGGACTTGAACAGTTTTTCCAATTTTGCATTTTTACGTGGTATTTTTGTTAATTAAAATCGGCTACACTGTACTCTGTACAATCGCGACTGGTCATTACTATATTCAACTTTTGACTATAAGTTATGTGCCCTTCGGTAGCCCAGAAGACCTGAAATCTTTGGGCCAAGCCCATTTAACTCACCCAGCAATTGTCTTACTTCTAAGTGCAAGACAATCTCAATGTCTTTATCTACGTGTAGAAATACCACACCATTTGTACATAAATAACACAAGGTACTTGATACAGTCTGCTGTAAAAAGTACAACTAAACACTGACCCACATTTATAAGGAGCCAAAAGATGCGGAATTGGGCCAGGCATCGGCAGCTGTTGAAAAATTGCAAATATCCCTGGTTTCCATGGAGTAAGAGCCGTTGCTGGGCACGTGATTATGACATATATGATCATTCAATTGTCACTACAGCCAAAAGTATTGGTCGAAGAGCAACGCAGTTTGCACCATTCAATTTCTCGTCACAAAATTACGTCGGATTAGCCTCTTACCAGCAGCACTGGAACAGATTTTCCACTTTTGCATTTTTACCTGGTCTTTTTGTTAATTGAAATCGGCTACACTGTACTCTGTACAATCGCGACTGGTCATTACTATATTCAACTTTTGACTATAAGTTATGTGCCCTTCGGTAGCCCAGAAGACGTCAAATCTTTGGGCCAAGCCCATTTAACTCACCCAGCAATTATCTTACTTCTCAGTCCAAGACAATCTCAATGTCTTTATCTACGTGTAGAAAAACCACACCATTTGTACACGAAAAACACAAGGTACTTGATACAGTCTGCTGTAAAAAGTACAACTGAACACTGACCCACATATATAAGGTGCCAAAAGATGCGGAATTGGGCCAGGCATCGGCAGCTGTTAAAAAATTGCAAATATCCCTGGTTTCCATGGAGTAAGAGCCGTTGCTGTGCACGTGATTATGACATCAATGATCATTCAATTGTCACTACAGCCAAAAGTATTGGTCGGAGAGCAACGCGGTTTGCACCATTCGATTTCTCGTCACAAAATACGTCGGATTAGCCTCTTACCAGCAGGACTTGAACAGTTTTTCCAATTTTGCATTTTTACGTGGTATTTTTGTTAATTGAAATCGGCTACACTGTACTCTGTACAATCGCGACTGGTCATTACTATATTCAACTTTTGACTATAAGTTATGTGCCCTTCGGTAGCCCAGAAGACCTGAAATCTTTGGGCCAAGCCCATTTAACTCACCCAGCAATTGTCTTACTTCTAAGTGCAAGACAATCTCAATGTCTTTATCTACGTGTAGAAAAACCACACCATTTGTACATAAAAAACACAAGGTACTTGATACAGTCTGCTGTAAAAAGTACAACTAAACACTGACCCACATTTATAAGGAGCCAAAAGATGCGGAGTTGGGCCAGGCATCGGCAGCTGTTAAAAAATTGCAAATATCCCTGGTTTCCATGGAGTAAGTGCCGTTGCTGTGCACGTGATTATGACATCAATGATCATTCAATTGTCGCTACAGCCAAAAGTATTGGTCGGAGAGCAACGCGGTTTGCACCATTCGATTTCTCGTCACAAAATACGTCGGATTAGCCTCTTACCAGCAGGACTTGAACAGTTTTTCCAATTTTGCATTTTTGCCTGGTATTTTTGTTAATTGAAATCGGCTACACTGTACTCTGTACAATCGCGACTGGTCATTACTATATTCAACTTTTGACTATAAGTTATGTGCCCTTCGGTAGCACAGAAGACGTCAAATCTTTGGGCTAAGCCCATTTAACTCACCCAGCAAATGTCTTACTTCTAAGTGCAAGACAATCTCAATGTCTTTATCTACGTGTAGAAAAACCACACCATTTGTACATGAAAAACACAAGGTACTTGATACAGTCTGCTGTAAAAAGTACAACTGAACACTGACCCACGTAAGGTGCCAAAAGATGCGGAATTGAGCCAGGCATCGGCAGCTGTTAAAAAATTGCAAATATCCCTGGTTTCCATGGAGTAAGAGCCGTTGCTGGGCACGTGATTATGACATATATGATCATTCAATTGTCACTACAGCCAAAAGTATTGGTCGGAGAGCAACGCAGTTTGCACCATTCAATTTCTCGTCACAAAATTACGTCGGATTAGCCTCTTACCAGCAGCACTGGAACAGTTTTTCCACTTTTGCATTTTTACCTGGTCTTTTTGTTAATTAATATCGGCTACACTGTACTCTGTACAATCGCGACTGGTCATTACTATATTCAACTTTTGACTATAAGTTATGTGCCCTTCGGTAGCCCAGAAGACCTGAAATCTTTGGGCCAAGCCCATTTAACTCACCCAGCAATTGTCTTACTTCTCAGTGCAAGACAATCTCAATGTCTTTATCTACGTGTAGAAAAACCACACCATTTGTACGTGAAAAACACAAGGTACTTGATACAGTCTGCTGTAAAAAGTACAACTGAACACTGACCCACATTTATAAGGTGCCAAAAGATGCGGAATTGGGCCAGGCATCGGCAGCTGTTAAAAAATTGCAAATATCCCTGGTTTCCATGGAGTAAGAGCCGTTGCTGGGCACGTGATTATGACATCAATGATCATTCAATTGTCACTACAGCCAAAAGTATTGGTCGGAGAGCAACGCGGTTTGCACCATTCGATTTCTCGTCACAAAATACGTCGGATTAGCCTCTTACCAGCAGCACTGGAACAGTTTTCGCACTTTTGCATTTTTGCCTGGTCTTTTTGTTAATTGAAATCGGCTACACTGTACTCTGTACAATCGCGACTGGTCATTACTATATTCAACTTTTGACTATAAGTTATGTGCCCTTCGGTAGCCCAGAAGACGTCAAATCTTTGGGCCAAGCCCATTTAACTCACCCAGCAATTGTCTTACTTCTCAGTCCAAGACAATCTCAATGTCTTTATCTACGTGTAGAAAAACCACACCATTTGTACATGAAAAACACAAGGTACTTGATACAGTCTGCTGTAAAAAGTACAACTGAACACTGACCCACATTTAAAAGGTGCCAAAAGATGCGGAATTGAGCCAGGAATCGGCAGCTGTTAAAAATTGCAAATATCCCTGGTTTCCATGGAGTAAGAGCCGTTGCTGTGCACGTGATTATGACATCAATGATCATTCAATTGTCACTACAGCCAAAAGTATTGGTCGGAGAGCAACGCGGTTTGCACCATTCGATTTCTCGTCACAAAATACGTCGGATTAGCCTCTTACCAGCAGGACTTGAACAGTTTTTCCAATTTTGCATTTTTGCCTGGTATTTTTGTTAATTGAAATCGGCTACACTGTACTCTGTACAATCGCGACTGGTCATTACTATATTCAACTTTTGACTATAAGTTATGTGCCCTTCGGTAGCCCAGAAGACCTGAAATCTTTGGGCCAAGCCCATTTAACTCACCCAGCAATTGTCTTACTTCTAAGTGCAAGACAATCTCAATGTCTTTATCTACGTGTAGAAAAACCACACCATTTGTACATAAAAAACACAAGGTACTTGATACAGTCTGCTGTAAAAAGTACAACTAAACACTGACCCACATTTATAAGGAGCCAAAAGATGCGAATTGGGCCAGGCATCGGCAGCTGTTGAAAAATTGCAAATATCCCTGGTTTCCATGGAGTAAGAGCCGTTGCTGGGCACGTGATTATAACATATATGATCATTCAATTGTCACTACAGCCAAAAGTATTGGTCGGAGAGCAACGCAGTTTGCACCATTCAATTTCTCGTCACAAAATTACGTCGGATAGCCTCTTACCAGCAGCACTGGAACAGATTTTCCACTTTTGCATTTTTACCTGGTCTTTTTGTTAATTGAAATCGGCTACACTGTACTCTGTACAAATCGCGACTGGTCATTACTATATTCAACTTTTGACTATAAGTTATGTGCCCTTCGGTAGCCCAGAAGACGTCAAATCTTTGGGCCAAGCCCATTTAACTCACCCAGCATTATCTTACTTCTCAGTCCAAGACAATCTCAATGTCTTTATCTACGTGTAGAAAAACCACACATTTGTACATGAAAAACACAAGGTAAGGTACTTGATACAGTCTGCTGTAAAAAGTACAACTGAACACTGACCCCACATATATAAGGTGCCAAAAAGATCGGAATTGGGCCAGGCATCGGCCAGCTGTTAAAAAATTGCAAATATCCCTGGTTTCCATGGAGTAAGAGCCGTTGCTGTGCACGTGATTATGACATCAATGATCATTCAATTGTCCACTACAGCCAAAAGTATTGGTCGGAGAGCAAACGCGGTTTGCACCATTCGATTCTCGTCACAAAATACGTCGGATTAGCCTCTTACCAGCAGGACTTGAACAGTTTTTCCAATTTGCATTTTTACGTGGTATTTTTTGTTAATTGAAAATCGGCTACACTGTACTCTGTACAATCGCGACTGGTCATTACTATATTCAACTTTTGACTATAAGTTATGTGCCCTTCGGTAGCCCAGAAGACCTGAAATCTTTGGGCCAAGCCCATTTAACTCACCCAGCAATTGTCTTACTTCTAAGTGCAAGACAATCTCAATGTCTTTATCTACGTGTAGAAAAACCACACCATTTGTACATAAAAAACACAAGGTACTTGATACAGTCTGCTGTAAAAAGTACAACTAAACACTGACCCACATTTATAAGGAGCCAAAAGATGCGGAATTGGGCCAGGCATCGGCAGCTGTTAAAAAATTGCAAATATCCCTGGTTTCCATGGAGTAAGTGCCGTTGCTGTGCACGTGATTATGACATCAATGATCATTCAATTGTCAGCTACAGCCAAAAGTATTGGTCGGAGAGCAAACGCAGGTTTGCACCATTCGATTTCTCGTCACAAAATACGTCGGATTAGCCTCTTACCAGCAGCACTGGAACAGTTTTTCCACTTTGCATTTTTGCCTGGTCTTTTTGTTAATTGAAATCGGCTACACTGTACTCTGTACAATCGCGACTGGTCATTACTATATTCAACTTTTGACTATAAGTTATGTGCCCTTCGGTAGCCCAGAAGACCTGAAATCTTTGGGCCAAGCCCATTTAACTCACCCAGCAATTGTCTTACTTCTAAGTGCAAGACAATCTCAATGTCTTTATCTACGTGTAGAAAAACCACACAATTTGTACATAAAAAACACAAGGTACTTGATACAGTCCTGCCTGTAAAAAGTACAACTAAAACACTGACCCACATTTTATAAGGAGCCAAAAGATGCGGAATTGGGCCAGGCATCGGCAGCTGTTGAAAAATTGCAAATATCCCTGGTTTCCATGGAGTAAGAGCCGTTGCTGGGCACGTGATTATAACATATATGATCATTCAATTGTCACTACAGCCAAAAGTATTGGTCGGAGAGCAACG